>NC_068986.1:40633346-40648071 GCF_001194135.2 Octopus bimaculoides
TGTCAGCCACCAAGGGACATGCTAAACTGGTTAAGGTCAAACAACTGACAAGCAAATCTGTGCTATTGAGCAGAATATTTGCTGTAACCCATCTTTTATACCAAGACAATACAATGTACATGATAACACTTCCAATCAATTAAGATCAGAAGCCATGAGAGCCACTGCCTGGTACTGCATCAGGGCATTTATTATTATTATTATTATTATTATTATTCAGTAGTTTTATTTTTATAACGTGCTTTCACTTCACTACCGAGCGCAGCTCTGTATGCCTTGGGTATGTGCTGTGGTTTGCTGCGATGCTCTTATGGTTTATGGTATTGAAAGTGTTTTGCGTAGGATGTGTGCTGTGCCCAGTAGTGCAATTTTCTGTATGTTATATATATTTGCAAGTCTTATTTCTTTTGCATTCTTATATTGTTTATTATATTCTTATATATATTTTCACATATATTGTTTTTTACAGAAATGAAAAATTTTTTGGTGTTTGCCCGACGAAATGATATTCGGAAGATTTCTTTGGATGTGAAATATTTTGCTGATGTTGTTGTTCCTTTGGGCCAATTAAAGAATGCAGTTGCCCTTGACATAGATCCAATACGAGGTAAAGTCCTTTCATATGATAACAGATTTCCTAATTGAGGATGAGATTGTTCCCAGCAAATTTTGTTTGGAAGGATAATACAATAGATGTAGGAGTGGCATTGTGATTTAGAAGTTTGTTTCCCAATCACATGGTTTTGGGTTCAGTCCTACTGTGTGACACCTTGGGTGAATGCCTTCTACTACAGTCCTGGGCTGGTCAAAGTCTTGTGAGTTGATTTGGTAGTAGAACCTGAAAGACGCCCATCACAGATATATATGTGCGTGTGTATGAGTAAATTACTGTTTCCTCATCTTGTCTCAAGATAGTTGTAAACAAGCTTCACCATCATAGAAATGGTGTCCTTTGTTTCCAGTCTTCCATGAAAACATGTTTAGCCATGGGGAAACGTTACCTTAGTTGGAAACAGGTATGGGTTGGTGACAAGAAAGGCATCCACCTCTAGAAAATCTGCTTCAACAAATTCCAACTGAGTCATGCAAGCATGGAAAAGTGGAAGTTAAAACGATGATAGCACAGTATTACAATAAAATATTGTTTGCTTCCTTCAGTACAAGACCCTTGATTTGTAGGAAAGGGGTTTATTTAGTTTAGTCAACCTGACTACATGATTTGTGCTTTATCAGCCTTTGATTGATGGAAGGCAAAGTTGAACTCAGGACTAAAGGTACAAAACTATATGCTGCAAGATATTTTATCTGACATTTTGCCATTCCTGTTACCCTATAACCTTTCCAGAATAGACCAAAGCACATGTAATAAAATGTTCTGCCCAAAGATATTATCAAATACCTGCAGGAGATCATGAAGTTAACAACTTAGTGCTGGAAATCTAATATCTGTTTAAGGCCAATATTTTATTTTGAAGTTATTTAGTCTTGCCCTCTGTTGTTCCTATAGATTCCTAGCCTTTAATCAATCCAAATGTTAAAAACTAGCTTACTAAATGTTTGTTGCAGGTAAAATTTATTGGTCTGACACAGTTGTAGATAAAATACAAAGATCAAATTTAGATGGATCCCAAGTTGAAGATGTTATTTCTCATGGACTTGACACGACTGATGGACTTGCAGTTGATTACATTGGCAAGAAGATTTACTGGACAGAAAATGGAAACAACCGGATTGAAGTTGCAAATCTTGATGGCACAATGCGAAAAGTGCTTTTTTGGCAGGATCTAGATTCTCCAAGAGCAATTGTTATCCACTATGAACAGGGGTAAGTAGCACTTGAATTATTCTTGAGTTGCATTTTGTTTGGTGAGTGTTAGGAACTGAAATTGAGTTTAGCATTCACCAATTCCATCATGGTAATTCTTGTAACCATTAGCACTACACATACCGTTATATTAATGTTTTTTTTAAAGATGTATGGGTGTGTGTTTGTTTGTTTCTTTCTTTGTTTTAAGCCTCTGGTATAAAGCCACCTCCTCCTTTCAATGCTATCCACCCCCATTTAGTCAAGGAGGCTTTTTTTCTGTCTAGCAAGTGCAAGTTATTTGGCAGCGTCACTTGTGACAGTGGAATGTAAAATGTACTTAGTGCACTCTGCAAAATGGTTGGCATTAGGAAGGATATCCAGCTGCAAAAATCATTCCAAAGTTGACATTGACACTTAACACAGTCCTGCAGCTCACCAGGTCCTGTCAAGCCATTTTACTCATGCCAGCATGGAAAATATATGTAAACTGATGATGATTATATATACATATATATAACAAAAGAGGGGGTGGTGTTTCCACACAGGAAAAAAATATAGGAAAATGTGTTGTTGAAAATGCACCTAAATTTAAAAAACTCGTAAATGTTTAAAATACATTTATTTACATATATACCAAACTAGTTTCAACAATATTTTTTGTTTATCAATGGTAAAAGTTTAAAATTAGAAAAAACATCTTTAAAAGTTTCAATGTTGACGAATTAAAATGTTTCAATGTTGACGAATTAAAATGTTTCAATGTTGATAAATTAACATGTTCAAAACAGAAGGTGTAAGTTTGAATGTTCATAGCAGTCAATAAAATTAAAAGCGTATATCAATTTGTTTGAATGTACAAAGTTCATTAATTTTAGTGGTGGTTGACAAGTCATGCTGAAAAAACATAAGTGTGAAATGAAAATAGTGAAAAAATGGGAATTTGGTTTACAGTTTTTCTGATCCTCTTCTAATAGAATCTTTCGCAACAGATAAAGCAACATATTCTCAGAAAGTGTCACAGACTTCACTATACATATGCCAAAGAAACAGGATGTTCAAACTGTCCTCAGCCCTATCAATGACCATTATCCATGCTACCTACTACTCCCATGATGGCAGAGTTCATGGCTCTGTAAAGCTGCTTGCCACTTCCACCCTCCTGCCCTCACCAATGAAACCCTCAACCATGCTTACAATGAACTTGTAGTTCAAGTAATCAAACAACTGGAATACATCTTTGAAACCAACAGAAGATCCATTTAGACATAACAGAACATAAGATGGTTACAGTTGGAACACCTTTGGTCAAAGCTCTGCTCAGTCAGAGCTGGTCTGGTGATACACAACAACAAATATAGAACATGTGTCACTTAGAAAGAAACTATAATATATTCTGTTTTTCTCTCAGTCAATAAGGAATTATTATTTATTTGCTTATCATATACTGGCATGTTTGTTTTGTAAATTAATTTTTGTTTATTCCTTTTGATATGATGTACAAAGAAGTAGATTCCCTTTCTAGCAAATATGTAGACCCTCCCCTACATTAATTAATAATTCTTCATTGTATCTCTGCAGCTACATCTACTGGACAGATTGGGGAGACCGACCCAGAATAGAGCGAGCAGATATGGATGGTAATAACCGGCTCACAATTATTTCAAAAGCTCTCAAGTGGCCTAATGGGCTGACTATTGATAAAGAAACTCGAAGACTGATTTGGAATGATGCCACTACAGAAGTAAGTTATCATTTGGTATCACACATTGATCTATACTCATCATCACTTAATATCCACTCTTCCATGCTTATACGGGTCTGATGGAACTTGTTGAGATAAATTTTCTATGGTTGTATGCCCTTCCTGATGGCAATCCTCATTTGTTTCTTAGCAAGGTAATATTTTCCCAGGACCAGACATGTCTTGGAAATTTGGAAACCAACAACTTTGCTTGTATGATGATGATGCTTAGTTTACTACTGTCATGTGATGTCTAGACAAGATTACACATACATAAATACACACACACATTCATATAAGCACGTCTTTCCATTTTTGTCAACCAAATCCGCTCATAAGGCTTTAGTTGGCCTGGGGCTGTAGTAGAAGACACTTTCCCAAAATACTGCACTGTAGGACTGAACCCAAAACCACATTGTTGAGAAGCAAGCTTCTTAACCACACTGTCACATCTGAATAAATTACTCAGTGATGACTTGATAACAAGTGAATGGAACATTTAAAATCTGACCAGAAATAATTGTCTGGTGAGAGGAACAAGTCTTCTGTATGTAAATGTATCTTCATCGATTTTACATGTTACTATAGCTACCACTTCTGTCCAAGCTGGCACTGATTGGACAGTATTTTTGAGGTAGTGTTTTATGATTGGATGCCTTTCTTGATAGCAAGCCATTTAGTCACTTCTTGCAACAGATAATGAACTTATTTTAACAGCTGGATACATGGTAATAATGACATCATCATCATCATTGTTTAACGTCTGTCTTCCATGCATGCATCGGTAGGATAGTTGACAGGAGCTGGCCTGATAGAAGACTACCCCAGGCTACTGTGTCTGCTTTTGCAGAGTATATTTATATATGTATTTGTGTGTGTGTGTGTGATCATATCATATACATTTGATTTCCATGCTGGCATGGATTCATTGGGTCATTATGGTCTATATTAGTTCATATTCAATATTTCTCTTGTCTTAATCAGGTGAAAAGTTCATGTTTTGCTCATACATTTCATTTCTGGTTTGGTTTCTACATTTGGATGTCTTTGTATCACCAACTACTTTTAGTAAAGTAGTTGGTGATACAAAGATCATATTGGGTGCATTTTACCATGACACCAACACTGGAAGGGTTCTTTTGTATCTCATAAGTGTAAAGAGTTCTTTCTACCTTGATGCGTTCAATGTCACCACATAGGTGATGTCATTGTTTATGTCTGCTATAAAAATATGTCTGGCCACTCCGAGGCTTGTCATGTGAAAGATCAAGGGAATCAAGTAAGGGTTGGTGATAGGAAGCACATCATACCATAGAATACTGCTTCAACAAGTCTCATGTAACATACAGTGAGTTATTATCATCATCATTGTTTTAATGTCCACTTTTCCATGCTTGCATGTGTCCAATGGGGTTTATTGAGGCAGCTATTTCTATGATCAGCTGTCCTTTCCATTTGCTAATTCTCACCTGTTTCAAAGGAAGGTAATATTTTTTCATGACCTGACATGGGCTCACACAATATTGGAAATAAATGACATGACTCTATGACAGTACCAATCATTTACAATTATTCCCCCAATATCAAGACAAGCAGATGCAAATATATACACTCAGACGCATATACATACATATGCAGATATACATAATCAATGGGCTTCTTTCAGTTTCCATCTACCAAATCTACTCACAAAGCTTTGGTTGGCATGGAGCCATAGTAAAAGACATTTGTCCATGGGACCACACAGTGGGATTGAACCTGAAACCAAGTAGGTGAGAAGTAAATTTCTTAACCTGCATCTCTGATTTATATATATATATATATATATATATATATATATATATATACACACACAAGTGTGTATGCACACACACACACATACACGCACATATGTATATTTTATCATCAATGCCTACATCAGTTTTGTGTATGTGATGTTATTTCTATTTGATATTGTTTTTCTAGGTTATAGAATGTTCAGATCTCAATGGGAAATCACGGCAAAAACTTGTCTCTAAGCTTCTTCACCCTTATGGACTGACAGTGGCAGGTCCTTTCATCTACTGGACAGATTGGCGAACAAGATCAATCCACCGAGCTGACAAGATGACTGGTGAAGGGGCTATGGTTGTTCGAAGCAACATTCCTGGACTGATGGATCTACGAGCTGTTCACATGGACAGAACTGGTAACTATAGTAACATCTCTCACCTGGATTTTTTTTGTGAAGTGAAGTTGAAATATGTCTTCACTATCATTATATCATTTACTTTTGCTCGTGTTTTCTTTTTCCCTGTTTTTTTTTTTTGTGGGTGGGGTGCTATTTTCTTTCTCCTTCGCTTCTGTCATGAATCCCAGAACTCATATGGCTGGAGCTTATGAGGTGGCATCAAAAAGTTCCTGGACTAGTTACGTTTAGTAAAAAATAACTTATTTACTTAAGTTTTGATATCATCTCCTTTGAAATAATCACCTTGTGCAACAATACACCTGTCCCAGCATTCCTGCCACTTTTGGAATCCGGTTTGGAAGTGATTTTCCATAAGCAAGTCGAGGACCTTCTGCAATTCGCTCTGGATCCCGACAACGATGTTAAGTCAGCGACCTTTGAGCTGCACTTTCATCTTAATGAAGAGATGAAGTCCGCAGATGCTAAATCTGGCAAATAGGGCAGGTGCAGAAGCAATACCATGTTGTTTGGGGCGTAAACCTCATGAGTGAGGAGAACTCAACGGCAGGGTGCATTGTCTTCATGAAGAATCCAATTCTTCATGCTTCACAGGTCCAGTCACTTTCACCAAATTTCCTCCTTAAAACACTTCAAAACGTCGCAGTAGGACTCTCAATTGACAGTCTGGCCTTGAGGGACAGATTCTCAGTGCACAATACCACATTTCCAGATGTGACACTTGTGGCAGGTCTTCCAGGGACGTTCTTCCACTTTTGAAGCACTTATATCACTCAAAACATTATCTACGATCCATTGCCTTGTTGTCATAAGCTTGCCAAAGCTTGCTCAATGTCTCTGTAGCAGACTTCCCAAGATGAATGCAAAATTTCACATTGGCTCTTTGTTCCTGTCCATGACAAACTCACAGACTACAGCATACACATGATCACAAGAACAAAAATTTCACAACTTGTAAAATAAATACAGTGATGTCACTCAGCACATTGCCTCATAAAGATCACTGCTAGCTCTCACTCTGCACACAACCATGTGCTGCCATCTGTTGGTGTGCTACAGAAATAGTCCAGGAACTTTTTGATACCACCACATACATCAGTTTCCATGGTATATATGTAACTGAGATTACACTAAACACTTGGCCACACCTTCACACACATTTACTTTACTAGATGACAATTAACCTCTGGTGTCTTCTTTGATTAGTGCTTGTCATAGAATTTTATACAATTCAAAGGTGGTCTCTGGTTACTGTGTGAAAAACAAAATTCAAACTTATTTTAGTAAGAACTTCCTGCCAAAAGATTTTCAGTTTATACCATATGCACTTTTTTTTTCTTGCAAATAAATATTCTAAATTAATGAGTTATTCAAGTGTTCTTTTAAACTGGGAGTCATATGTTGTGTGGTTCTGATTTACAGTTTTATTTTTGTTTAATTAAAACAAATTGTTTGCCCAATTATCAACATGACTATGCATTGATTTTGTCTATATTAACTCTTATTTACTCCTTTTCCAGAATACCCAATCAACCGTTGTGGTAAAAGTAACGGTGGCTGCAGCCATCTTTGTCTTCCAAATCCAAAGGGTTTCAGCTGTGCCTGTCCAACGGGATTGCTACTCACTCAGGATAAAAAAGCGTGTCAATCCAGTGAGCAGACATTCAAGTTTCTATTTCAAAATCATTCCTACATTTCTTTTTCATTCTTTTCTCTCTCACTATAATCTATAGGAAATTCCCACCTTTAATGTGCGGCTTAACAGTAAATGATTCTGAACAAGAATTTTGTTTTATCTCTTACTTGTTTTAGTCATTGGACTGCAGGATTTAGTTGAACAAATCACTAGTACTTCTTTTATTGATTTTCTTTCGCCAAACCACTAGATTATAGGAATGTAAACAAAATAACACCGGTGGGAGGAACAAATGTAAACATGAAGAGATACACACACACACACACACACACACACACACACACACACACACACGCATATGTACACAACAGGTTTCTACAGTTTCCATTATCAAATTCACTGATTAGACATTGGTCAGCCCAGTTAGTAGAAGGCCCTTACCCAAGGTGCTGTGCAGTGGGACTGAACCTGAAATCGTAGTTGCAAACCAAGCTTTGTAACCATACAGCCATACCTATGTTTGATTTTTTTTTTTTTTTTTCATTATAATTCCTGATAAGGTGGTGAGCTGGCAGAATCGTTAGCATGCTGGACAGAATGCTCGGCGGTATTTCGCCTGTCGTTACATTCTGAGTTCAAATTCCACTGAGGTTGACTTTGCCTTTCATCCTTTTAGGGTCGATAAATTAAGTACCAGTGAAACACTGGGATCAATGTAATCGACTTAATCCCATTTCCCAAGCTGCCCTTGTGACAAAAATTTAAAATCATTATTTGATTCTTGATTCTTGAAGCCAAGTAAAACTGAGCAGTGAACGATAAATTTTGAACTTATATGCTAATGTTTATTGATTCTGTTACATTTTATTTGCTACTGATTACCAATTTTAATAAAGCCATCACATCAGTTTACATCCATTTTAACCCCTATGCTGACATGGGTGGATTGCTCTTAGAACATTTCATATCACTCTTTGCAATTCTTTGTCCTCTGTCACACATTAACAGAAGAAAAAGAGAAAGACACCAGCCAGTTCTGTTGCGTATGTTATGTTATTTCTGGCATGGTTGGATACCCTTCCTATCACTTCAGCATGGACTGAATGTACTTTATCATGTTATCAACACTAGAGATATCAACTAATGAAAGCAAACAGTCTTCTATACTCTTCTTCTATTTGCTCCTCAACATTTTAGCATTTAGATTACTCTTTCAAACATAATGCTTATTCATTCACACTGTTTAGAATGAATCATACAGTATCTTATATCTTTGCAACTTCGATGATGGGATTTTTTATATTTAGAATGACATTGTAGAGTAAGAGTGAGAGGTTGGATCTGGTCAGTTTGAACATAAAACATAAAAATATTTTATACAGATAAGGTCAGTTTAAATGTTAGCTTGCGAAGACTTATTGGGGCAAGCGAAAGCGAAATTGTGATGGCACTTGTGCCCGCGACATGCATAAGGACTTTCGAGCGAGATTGTTGCCAGTGCCCCTGGACTGGCTCTTGTGCGGGTGGCACATAAAATACACCATTTTGAGCGTGGCCGTTGCCAGTACCACCTGACTGGCCTTCGTGCCGGTGGCACGTAAAAGCACCCACTACACTCTCTGAGTGGTTGGCGTTAGGAAGGGCATCCAGCTGTAGAAACTCTGCCAAATCAGATTGGAGCCTGGTGTAGCCATCTGGTTTCACCAGTCCTCAATCAAATCGTCCAACCCATGCTAGCATGGAAAGCGGACATTAAACGACAATGATGATGATGATGAGGGTTAATTGCTTATGTTTACTGATTCTAGAAATTTATGTTGGTTGGGTCATGTACACAGGATGGACAACAACAGCCTCCCCAGACAAATCCTTTACTCTCAACTATGCAAGGGGAAAAGAAATCAGGGATGATCTAGACGGAAATACAAAGATACTGCAAAAAGGGATGAGAAGTGGAAAAGAATTGATCATAATAAATAACAAACTCAGTTGAAAACCCAGCCAATATAGAGACAGCTTATCAAGTTATGCTAAAGCCATGAACAGTCATAGTTATGACAACTGATTATGGATAATATTAATCATGATAATTATAATGATAACTGATTCTAATAAAGTGCATTTACTATAGTATTTTCTCTTCTGTTTCAGTGCCAAGTGTGTATTTATTATTCGCCAGTCGTGGTAGCATCAGGAGAATCTCTCTTGACTCAAATGATTATACAGATGTATACATTCCCTTGCCTGATGTACACAATGCAATTGCTTTAGATTTCGATATCCAAGATAGTAAAATTTATTACACTGATGTTACTCTTGATGTAATCAGGTGAGTGAAGCTTCAGCTATTCTTGTCTTTTTTTTTTTTGTTACCAATATGTATTAATCTCTTGAAGAAGGTTACTCAGAGACACTTATGTGCCCCTGAGTCCAATGGATTCAGGGTAGATGAGGCCCTTCAGCTATTTAGCTGCTCATCTAAGAGAAGGTTATTACAAATAAATTCTGCTTCCTGATAAATACTGAGGTCATGGCACTTGTTGCACTAGACCAGTACAAGGAGGAATTGAACTGGCGCTGCACAAACCATGTCCTCTAAGCTCATGCTGCCCTGTGGGATAATTTATTGAGCATTTGAGAAAGGCTAAGAGAGTAAACCCCTAAAAAAAATCCAAAGGAATTGACTAAGGCATATATATACAGTTATACTTGACCAATATCTGGCATCAACTGTGGTTCTGTGAAAGCTGTGATTATATTGACTTGTCCTCCCTTCGTGTCATATCCATGTGTGAAGAAGTGGTAATTGTACTTGGAGCTAGGCACTTGCTTTGGGAAACAGCCCAGGAACAGCAGAGGTGGTTAAGTTTTTTTGCAATGCTGTTGACCAACAATGAAAAAGGCCAACCAAAACCATTGATGCCCAAGGCCTTACCTCTTCCCTCTCATTCATTTGTTTGCTTATTATATATTACACTATGGAAATATCATGGTTCATTTTTAAGTTTATCTCTACAGATTTTCTATAGGGTTCAGATCCAGCTTTGAAAGTTACAATGTTTCATATATGAATATGTCTATATAAACAATACCATCAAAGATAGAAAAAATAGGTAATAAGTGTGTATGTAGATTTCAAGAGCACAACATCCAACCCATCAACTGGTAAGTTTAGTGGGTATTTAAGGAATGCATTCGTGGATAGTTGATGGGTTGGATCTGATACTGATGAAAGAGCAATAACTCTTGAAATATGCATGTACACCCATTACCAATTTTTTCTATCTTTGATTGCACCGTTTACATAGATGTATTCATATACAAGATGTCATAACTTTTGGTGCTGGCTTTGAACTCCATAGAAAATCTGTTGAGATAAACTTACAAATGGGCTTTGCTAATGTTGAGATTAGATTTGCCATAGTTACAAATGTATTTGCAGAACTAAGCTCAGATATGTTCTTCCCTTTCGTTTATTAGGCGAGCTAGTCTGAATGGAAGTAATATGGAGGAAATTGTACATAAAGGTTTATCAACAACCGATGGTTTAGCTGTTGACTGGGTTGCAAGGAATGTCTATTGGACAGACACTGGTAAGTTTTGGCTATCAGAGCTATTATATTTTACTTTACATCACAATTGGTGAACACTAATGTCATTGATTACAGGTTTCCAATGGGCCAGTCCCTGGTTCACTAATTACAATGGCTGATGTAACAAAGGACTGTGTATAATTCAGTGCAGAAGAAATGTCTCACTAGATTTCCTTCACAAAGGACTGGCTTGATTTACTTACCAATGTTTATATCCTTTGGCAGTGTGCAAAGAATGTAAATTTAATGTCATTTAATGTCCCTGTTCCATGCTGGCATGGGCTAAATGGTTCAACAGGAGACTTAGGGTCTCAGGATTGTATCACGCTCCAGTGGTTGATTTCGTATAGTTTATACAGTAGGATGCATCTCCTGACGCCAACCACTTTACAGTGTGCACTAGGTGCAGTTGGCATTAGTGAGTATGCTATGCAGATTGTAACATATTGATGCTATATCAAGTTGGTAATAAATTCCTTATGGAACGAGGTTGTTGCCAGTGCCGCTGGACTGGCTCCTATGCAGGTGGCACATAAAAAAACACCTTTTGAGCATAGCTGTTGCCAGTACCGCTTGACTGGCCCTTGTGTCGGTGGCACGTAAAAGCACCCACTACACTCTCAGAGTGGTTGGCGTTAAGAAGGGAATCCAGCTGTAGAAACTCTGCCAGATCAGATTGGGGCCTGGTACAGCCAGCTGGCTCGCTAGTCTTCAGTCAAACTGTCCAACCCATCCCAGCATGGAAAATGGACATCAAACAATGACCGATGATGAAAAGCCAAAAACCATTCAAGATCTAATCCTTCTCTTTCCTATACAATTTTTATGATTCTTTGCATTCTCTCTTTCAGGTCGAGATGTGCTTGAAGTTGCCCGCATTGATGGGTCAAGTAGACGTGTGCTAATTTCCAAAGACCTGGATGAACCACGAGCAATTGCTGTGTTCCCAAAGAAAGGGTAAGAATTACCAAATTTAACTTTCTATTAGTGTTGTTGCTGTTGTTGTCGTCTAACCCCAAATCAGCCTGATCAAGCAGACATGTAATCAAAGACGTTCCAGCCAAGACCATCCCATTTTTTTGCATATCTAGTATGACTATGCTGAATGTATCACCATCATCTTAATGCCCACTTTTCCATGCTAGTGTGTGTCAGACCGAATTTTTATGGCCAGATACCCTTACTTATTTCTAAGAAAGATAATATTTCCCGATGATCAGACATGCTTTTCCAGATTGGAAATGAAGGATATTGCTTACACGACAGTGACATTCAACGTCAATGCAAGGTGACAGTACACATACATGCATATGGTCCAACCCATGCCAGCATGGAAAACAGATGTTAAATGATGATTATATATATATATATATATATATATATATATAAAACATGGGTTTATTTTACTTTTCCATCTACCAAATCCACTAACAAGATTTTGTTCAGCTCAGGGCTATAGCAGAAAATAACTTGCCCAAGGTACCATGCAGTGGGACTGGAGCTGAACCCAGAATCGTGTGGCTGGGAAGCATACTTCTTACCCCACAGCCACACCTGCACCTATCATCCTTCTTAATTTTTGCCAAAGATAGTAGGCTATGATTTGAGAGCTAATTGTCTATTATGTCTTGCAGGTCAGGCAGACAGAAACTCTAGTGCTTAGTGTCTGTTCCCTCTTTCACACACATATTCTTTTTGTTGTTGTTTGATTGAATCAGCTTTCTTCAAAACTCCAAGCTGTATTTACATATAAACCTTACCTAACTCTTGTGGTTCAATGAAAAGTTAAATCTTTGTCTCCCCCACCTCTTCCCATTCTCTCTCACTATCTCTGTCTGCCCCCTATCTCTCTCCCCCCTTCTCCCTTCTTTCTGTTATTGCTCTTAGAATTTTAAAAGTTCCCTTAAATCTTTTCTTCTGCAACATTTAATAGGACATTTTGTAGTTATTGGTATTTAGCCCCAAGTCAAAAGCATTCTACCCATGGCTAACTCATTTTCATTTCAGACATTATGTGTCTAAGATCACAAAATCTAATGTGTTCTTTCCGTTTTTATGATGGTAGAGAGTGATTTGAGGTAGATTAGGCTACTTTTTCTTGAAAGTCAAGTGACTACATAAAGACTCCTCCTTCATTATCCTATTGTGGTTGTTGTTTATATTATTAAGTAGCTCCAATCAACTTACAATATTCACAACAAAAATGTCTTAGAACCATTTACATTTATATATATAACAAATAGGATCTGTCGTGAGGCTAAATATTTAAGTTTGAGTCAGTCAAGTCCTATTAAGATGTCTCTCAGTCTATTTTTAAATTGAAAAGTGGTGAGATATTGATGATAATAATAATAAATTGGCTCTGATTAAGCAAATGTTGGATCAAAGATATTTCAGGTGTGACCAGCTTTTATTTTTATATTTCTAAGCATGCTATACCTTGGGTTACTTATTCAAAGTGTCCTCACCCATTTTCTTTAAGACTGTATGATATGATTTGACTGACTTTTGGTTACTATTTCTAGCATACTGACTGATCATATTGACGTTTCCTTGTTGGTTCTGTACATTGAAATGTATTACCTCTTTGTTTCACAAAATAATAACAGTGAAGAATGGTAATGAAATATGTGAAGAAAAATTTCCTAAGATAAAGATTACATTTAACTTAGCTCTTCAACTTCAAATAAATTGTGTAGATATTTTTTTTCTTGAATTCATATCTCCTGGAACGATTCCTATTCATCTGAAATTTAATACATGTATATAAACAATTTATCTTGGAGGATAAAGTTGTCACAATTTAAGTATAATTTTATATTAAAAGTTTTCCATTTCCAGGCATTATATAATTATTATGCACAGCATGTCAGATGCTGGAGGCAATTTGAAATTAGAAAGAAAATAATGACAAAATCATTTCCCCCTCCAAAAATCAATTTTTAAAACATGATATTCATTATTAATAATCATTACTTCATTTATTCCTGATCTCAAAATAGAATTTTTATTTTTATAAACCATAAATTTCAGGTTGATGTTCTGGACTGACTGGGGAAAAGTTCCCAAAATAGAACGTGCCTTCTTAGATGGAACCAGCCGCAAAGCTATTGTAACAGCAAACCTTGGTGGGTAACAGAATATTTCCTTTCTTTATGTCACACACACATACACACACACAAATATGCATTGTCATCACCTGTATTTCATCTTTTTAACATCCACTTTTCTACAATCATATGGGATGGATGGAATTCATTGAGGCAGACTTTCTGTGGTCAGATGTCCCTCCTGTCACCAGCCCTCACCTGTTTCCAAGTAAGGTAATATTAACTACTGGACGGACATGTTTTCATGGAATATTGGAAATAGACACCACTTGTAAGACAGTGATGCTCATTTACAACTATCACATGATATCAAGAGAAGTAGACACTAATACACACACATATACACATATGACAGGCATCTTTTCGTTTCCATCTACCAAATCCAGTCATAAGGCTTTGACTGGTCTGAGATTGTGGCAGAATACACTTGCCCAAGTTGCCATGCAGGGAACTGTCCAGACTCCAGCTGTCTGTTGTGACATGGTTTCTACAGCTGGATGTCCTTTTTGTTTCTCTTTCTCCCTCTCTCTGTCTCTCTGTCCATCTGACTGTCCTCTCTTTCTGTCTGTTTGTCTTCCTCTCTCTCTCTCTCTCTTTCCCCCTCCCTCTCTCTCTCTCTCTCTTTCCCCTCCCTCTCTCTCTCTCTCTTT
>NC_068986.1:40648097-40651156 GCF_001194135.2 Octopus bimaculoides
TTGTCTTCCTCTCTCTCTCTCTCTCTTTCCCCCTCCCTCTCTCTCTCTCTCTCTTTCCTCCTCCCTCTCTCCCTCTCAGACTCTCTTTATCTATCTGCTTATCACTGTCTTTATATTTGCATTTGATTATCAACTTGACCATTTTCAACTCAGAGTTTTATACCGTTTCCAAGACAAACCGTTTCCAAAGACAAGAAAACACGTGCATATTCAGAAACACTTGAAATTCCATATTCACCAGCCACTTTTCTTGTATTAGCAGTAGTACCCATATTACTATTGTGTTTAGTCTCATATATTAACCTTCCATGTTTTTTACTCTTATCATTCAATATTGTTTCAGGTTATCCAAATGGATTATCCATTGATTATGCTGCTAAAACCCTGTATTGGGTTGATGCAAAGCTTGACAAAATAGAGCGGTCTGATTTGAATGGTGAACACAGAATGGAAATAATTAAGCAAATCCCTCATCCTTTTGGTCTGTCAGTGGTAAGTTATACACTTATTATCATCATCATTATCATCATTTAATGTACGCCTTCTATGCTGGCATGGGTTGGATGGTTTGACAGGAGCCAGCCAAGCAGAAGACTACCCTTGGCTACTGTCTCTGTTTTGGCAGTGTTTGTATGGCTGGATGCCCTTCCTAACAATAACCACTCTGCAGAGTGGACTCAGTGCTTTTTATGTGGCACCAACACAGGTGAAGTCAGTTTTGGCATAGTTTTTACTGCTGGATGCCCTTCCAAATGCCAACCACTTTACAGTGTGGACTGGATGCTTTTAACACAGCACCAGCACCAGCAGGGTTACCAAATAACTTGCAAAACAAGGATTTTTGAGAGGGAATCTTGTGTCAGATGGCAAAAGGTTAGAGTGTGTCAGAGAGATCGAGAGGCAGAAACAGGTGTCTTGCTATAACGGAGGGGACATTGGAGGAAGTGATCTGGTGTCAGATGATGAAAGGTTAGAGTATGACAGAGAGGCAGAAACACACACATACATACAAATAAATACACACACATACACATTGTGGAGGCGCAATGGCCCAGTGGTTAGGGCAGTGGACTCGCGGTCGGAGGATCGTGGTTTTGATTCCCAGACCAGGCGTTCTATGTGTTTATTGAGCGAAAACACCTAAAAGCTCCACGAGGCTCCAGCAGGGGGTGGTGGCAACCCCTGTTGTACTCTTTCGCCTTAACTTTCACTCACCCTTTCTTCCTGTTTCTTGAGTAATGCTGTGATGGACTGGCATCCTGTCCAGCTGGGGAAACACATACACCATGGAAACCGGGCCCATGAGCCTGGCTAGGCTTTAAAAGGTGCATAAAAAAAAAACACATATAAGTACAAACAATAGGCTTCGATATAGTTTCCAGCTATGAAAGCTGTTCACAATAAGTCTATGTTAAAATGGAAGAAACTTGCTCAAAATGTTACAAGATAGAACTTTAGACCATGTAGTAACAAAGTACATTCTGTATCAACATGCCTGTGTTTGTGCCTATATATGTATGTATGTACATATGTATGTATGTGCAGGAGGGTGCATAGCATAGTGGTTAGGTAGCGAAATTGTTTTTCCATTTCCCAGACTGGGCAGTGTGTTGTGTTCTTGAGAAAAAACACTTTACCTCATGTTGCTCTCTGATCACTTTGACACCTGACGTGTGGCAGATGATGGCAAGCAGAGTTTTATTCGTTTTGAATGAAAAATGTGTTGAGTATACAGACTAAAACATTAATAGCATAGCTTATTTTAGATAGAGAAGCAAATAGCTGGGTGATCAGCCTAACTGACAATCAGCTGAGAAATCAGTAATCCATACTCACACCAACTGAGTCCACCTCACTGTAAACAAGATGTAGTATTTATTACTGCAATGACCAATGAGTTTTGGTCTCTTCTGCCCCTTTCCTTCATGCATTTCAGAGGCCGTGTGAATAAATCATGTGTGCCACTCTTCCTTCTATGACTAAAAAGGGAAGAAAGAAAAAATTCTGAAAAACCATGGAAACCTGCTTTGAATTCTGTCTAGAATTTTTCTGTTTTATTTATTTATCTATTTATTTATTAATTTTTCAGTTTGAAAATTATATCTACTGGACTGATTGGAGAACAAAATCGATTCACAGAGCCAGCAAAAAGACAGGACTTGACAGAATTGTTATTCAGAACAACATGGAAGGGCTAATGGCAATCAGTGTTGTATCTCCCCTTCGGCAGACAGGTCAGTTAATTCTACCTTCTTTTTAACCCTTTTATGCACTTCAACAAAGAACAAAGCTGTGTTACTACTCCTGTCTGTGCCATAAATTCTGTGTCCTCACAGGTGAGGAAACCGTTGCAGTGGTGATAATTTATTGACCACATAGATGCAATATACCCTGACCCACTACAGTGAAAGGTCTACTGTCTGTCTTTGGTTCTAAGAAGCTAGAGCTCTTGTCCCTTACTTGGTGAACGAGTGCAAACAGCATCTGCAAATCAAATTTTATAGTGACAAGCATTTGTGTGAAATGAGTGCCACTCTCTAAATCCTTCATGCCATTAAATTGACAATTGCCAAACCAAAACTACTAGAACTGGCCACATACTACAAACACTCCAGGTTTAAAGTGAGGGTGTCTTTCTCACTTGTAGATGTACATACACTTCTAAAAGTGCGCATGCACACACACTCATACATGCAAATGCATGTATACATAGTAATGGATGTATTGTGACTCTTTTGGAGTTCATTCACTCTTTTTCATCTCACAAAAGTGTCTAAAAACCACCCTCCTCAACAAGCAAGCTCAGTGGGCTTGCTAGCTTACTCACCTATGGTCCAACCATATGCAAATTGTACTGGCTTACATGATTTCCAGATATTGGTCTTTATTATCAGATATCTGATTTCGCACGCACACACACACACACACACACACACACACACACACACATATATATATATATATATATATATACATATTCTTTTACTTGTTTCAGTCATATAATATACATATATTATACAACGGGCATATTTCAGTTTCTATCAACCAAATCCACTCAC
>NC_068986.1:40651698-40652471 GCF_001194135.2 Octopus bimaculoides
ATATATATATATATATATATATATACACACACACACACACACGCACACACACACACATGTATATATCTGTTTATATTACCTGTGTGTGGTGTTTCTATGCATGCTTCCTTATAGGAGTGTGAATGTATGTGAGAGAGAGAGAGAGAGTGGTGTTATTGTTGTCGTTGTTATTGCTGCTGCAGTGGTAGCAGCAGACTGGGGTATCTCTGCTTGTGCACACCTGTAACCTATCAAATATTTTGCTGTTTATGAATTCTTATTGCCAATATCAAACCATGACTGTAGAATTGCTGCATTTCATTTGTCTACCTTGTTGTTAATTCTTAGGGACCAACCAATGTGCAATACGAAATGGAGGATGCACTCACTTATGCCTTGCTCGACCCAATGGTTACAAATGTGCGTGCCCAACATACCCTGATTCAAGGCCCTGTCTTGTTGGTAAGGGAGTTTTCTTATTTTTGAGAAAGTATAGTGGCATCATTTTGAATATTTTTGTCAATAATCTTATCTTTTACTTGTTTCATCCATTAGACCGTGGCCATACTGGGGCACAACCTTGAAGGGTTCAGTGAAACAAATTGACCCCAGTACTTATGCGTTATTTTAAGTCTGGTACTTATTTTATTGGGCTCTTTTGCTGAGCCACTAAGTTATGGGGATTTAAACAACCAACACCAGTGGTTGAAGAGCAAACAAAAACACAGTTGTATGTATATATATGTGTGTGTGCATGTATATATATATATATATATATATATATATATATATAT
>NC_068986.1:40652561-40663789 GCF_001194135.2 Octopus bimaculoides
CGTCCAACCCATGCTAGCATGGAAAGTGGACGTTAAACGATGATGATGATATATATATATATATATATATATCTGTGTTTGTGTATATATGTGTGTGTATGTATATATATATCTGTGTTTGTGTGTATATATATATATTTGTGTTTGTGTGTGTGTGTATACACATACATATATATGATAGGTTCGAAATTGACTCACAGGGCATTGTTGGTCAGCTTGAGGCTGTGATAGAAGACACTTGCCCAAAATGTTGTGCGGAAGAACTGAACCCAGAGCCACATGGCTGCAAAGTGAGCTTCTTAACTACACAACTGTATTTAAAAAAAAAAAAAAAGAGGTGTAGGCTTTGTAGATTGAATTAAATCTTTGTAACTGATGAAATCAATATCAATACTTTCACTCGGTAACTAAATAATAATGCAAGATAGGAGAAAATGCAATGGATGATTTACCCTAGCTTTATCTACTGAAGAATTAACTTAATTTACAGGTTTAAAATAGAGAAAGTGCTGAAAGTTTTAGGTCAATGTAAATGAGTAGTTAAGTGTTAAACATCAATTCTACGTTTCTGGAAATTTAGTGATGAAATCAATAAAAACACTTAACATCAGTTTAGCTCAATTTAATTATAATATTAAATTACAATTGCTAACCTAACACTGTTACTAATGTTTTGTGTGATTTCAGTTTGTAGGGTTCTGCTAGAGGTTTTTGAACATTTTTCATAACATTAGAGTAAATACCACTCTCCTTCAAGAGATCCATCAGGGCCATTAAATCCATTTGTAGTAATAAATTTCCTATACACTGACTGAGTAATGTTATAATTATCTTTATCTCTCTGTTTATATAATGAATATGTTTCTGTTTCTTCCTAAGAAACTAATTGAACTCAGTGAATTGATCTGCTTGGTTCATTACTGTTATTTAACTTTTTTAGCATTTAAACTGGCCGTATCTGACCAAAATTATCTACCTACCTTAAGTTCAAACCAGCCAAATCTGACCCCTCACACCTCCTCTACAATGTCATTCAAAAAATTTAACAGTCACAAAGCTATGTGAAAATGCATGATTAATTCAAAATAATGTAACACCTATCTATTCACATTGTTTTGAACTAATCGTGCATTATCTTGTAACTTGGAGATTTCAACGATGTGATTGCTTATCTTTAGAATGACATTGTAGGATAGATGTGAAAGGCCAGATCTGGCTGCTTTGAACATAAAACAGGTTGAATATTTGGGCAGGATATGACCAGTTTAAACACTAGAGGGTTATATCTACTCTCTCTCTCTCTCTCTCATATACACACACACACATTTTATTTATTTATTTATTCATTTCACTTTTCTGCAGTTCCATTAGTTTCTGGTGCTGGTGGTAGTGACGAGTTGTTCTCTGGAGAAAAGTCTGGTTTAGCTCAAGGATCTCATTCCAGTCGGTGAGTGTGAGACAATTTTTTTATTTATAATTTCACACCTTGGGCAGAGGTGAAAGAAAACATAAGTCTAATTCCAATGAGGATTTGGTCGTTTCTGGTGTTTTTCAGGTGTCTTGTATCAAACTCAGCTGTTGTTTCGGAATTTTGAATACAAAACACTTGAAGAAGGTTGGTGCATGCATCAGCCAAAATGTAGTGAAAACAGCAACGATCAAGCTGAGGATGCCAGTCCAACTAATATAAACAGGATACATAACATAAATTCCTCATATCAGAAATATAGAAAATTTTATGTATTGCTTGAAAAAAACAATTATTTTCTCAAAGCCTTTTTATAATGATTTGAAGGAATTTAAGTTTCTTTTTTTTTTTTCCACTCTTTGTTATTTCTAACTTTCAAAAGTTTGACTTTTTATTTTCTTTCTTTCCCGTTAGATGTTCAAAAGGGAAAATTAAGAATGGACTTTGTCGACCAACTGGAAGTACAGCTAATGGTAAGTGATATTTTCTAAAATATCAGAATTTACTAAGGAAAACAGTGTTTTCCTTATTCTGACACCAGTGACATGTTAGTCACTGTTTTTCTATATCAGTCGATTAAATTTGTCTAATCATGCAGTTACTTATGAATACTTGCTACTGTTGATGCTTAATGAAGCAGAAATACATTTTTAGCAATTCAACCACCACTACTAGACATTTCTCATCAGCTACTGATATATTTTTGTGTTTTTTAACACTAGGTGTCTATATGAGATACTTTTTTGAAATGAATGTTGCAATTCATAAGGCTTTCAAAAGTATATCAGCATTAAGTATGGTATGCAGTATGCTATTGTGTATCATTAGCTCTGGTAGGGTGGGTGGGGTGGCAGGTGTTGTTGTTTCATTCAGTTTTAATTGAACAGACTTATGATCAAAAGTACTCTAGCAATGATGATCCCGTCTACTATTTCAACATAGTGTATTAAAGACAACGTTATCTAATGCACCTCTTTTTAAAGCAGTAGGGTGTGATTTTTGTGTGAAATTTTGATGTTATTTCTGGCAAGACAAGTATCCAAGTCTGGGCAACCCTTTTCAAGAAGTAGGCCACACCACTAAAACACCTTGAGGTAATTTTTCATTGGCATGCCACTCTGAAAGCCCTGTGGATTTGAATAGTTAGAGAAAGGAGGAGAATGGTAGATGTTATCTGATGTAAATAAACATTATTTTATGTTAATTATCAAATCTAAGTGAGTGAAGAATTGCCAATAATTCTGGCAAGCTTTTCTTAGACTGGTGAAGTTGTTGGTGATTAGTTATGTTTAATGTGTAATGATATTGACACTGTCTTTAAAATTTCTTGTTATAATTAACGGTAAAGAACTGCTAATGATTCTTCAGTTTATTTGTCTGTTCTTATTGTTATCATTTGTGGAGGCGCAATGGCCCAGTGGTTAGGGCAGCGGACTCGCGGCCATAGGATCGCGGTTTCGATTCCCAGACCGGGTGTTGTGAGTGTTTATTGAGCGAAAACACGTAAAGTTCCACGAGGCTCCGGCAGGAGATGGTGGCGAACCCTGCTGTACTCTTTCACCACAACTTTCTCTCACTCTTACTTCCTGTTTCTGTTGTGCCTGTAATTCAAAGGGTCAGCCTTGTCACACTGTGTCACACTGAATATCCCCGAGAACTACGTTAAGGGTACACGTGTCTGTGGAGTGCTCAGCCACTTGCACGTTAATTTCACGAGCAGGCTGTTCCGTTGATATCGGATCAACTGGAACTTTCGACGTCGTAAGCGACAGAATGCCACATCATTGTTATCATTTATTAACTCTGAAGAACTTTGTTTGAGAAGATACATGGTAGAGATAGATAGCTAAATGTTTTTGAGCAACCCTATGGTCTAGCACATTGGACACCCTATGGTTTTATATATCAGGTGGAAGTTTAAGATGTCCAGTATGTTGAACTGAGTTGAACTTCTTCCTCATTTAATCACCATTTTAGTCTTGATTCTCTTGCTAGCTGTCATAATAAAATTTACAACTTAAACATGGCATCACTATTATATTTTGCTGAAGAGCATATGACTATTTGCTACACCAGCAGATCATGTGACTGCTAGCAACACCAGCAACTTACATGACTGCTAGCTATACCTGCCAGTTTTGTGACTGTTAGCTGTGCCAGCAAGTTATGTGATTTCTAGTTACATCAGCAGCTTATGTGACTGTTTGCTCTATATCAACAGATTATGTGACTTGTAGATACATCTGTTAGTTGCTACAAATGATAGTTATATGATTCCTACCTACATCAACAGATTGTGACTGTTAACTACATCAGAGGTTAATGTGACTGTTATCAACGTTAATTTAATATACTGACTATTGTTCCTTAATATCTTGAACATTTTTGGGTGTAGCTGTAGGGTTAATAATTATAAATATATAATTATAATGATATATAAGAAAATGAATTGATTATTTTCTTTATTTTCATTTTTTCCAGACTCCAACCATTTACGTACTTATGTTATTTCTGGTGTCATACTATCTGTCATTATGGGATTTATATTTATTTTAGTTATTTGGAAAAGGTAAGAGATTATTATTATTATTATTATTATTATTATTGTCATCATCATCATCATCATCATCATCATCATCATCGCCATCATCATCGCCATCATCATCATCATCATCATCATCATAATCATCATCATCAAGGTGGCAAGCTGGCAGAGTCATTAGCATGCTGGGCGAAATGCTTAGCGCTATTTCGTCTGCCGCTATGTTCTGAGTTCAAATTCCGCCATGGCCGACTTTGCCTTTCTTCCTTTCTGAGTTGATGAAATAAGTACCAGTTGAGCACTGGGCTCAATGTAATTGACTAGCCCCCTTTCTCCAAAATATTCAAGGCCTTGTGCCGAGAGTAGAAATAATGATGATAATAATAATTATTATTATTATTGTTGTTGTTGTTGTTGTTAGTGAGGACACCAGTGTTGCGCTCACAATTGCGAAATCATGGTTTCAATTCCTACTCCAGTTGGTGCGTTGTATTCTTGAGCAAAACACTTCATTTCACCTTGCTCTGCAATCACTTCAACACCTGACATGTAATACACCGTGCATCTGTTCAAACAACATCGATCTGATGAAGGGGTGAGCTAATGTACAGCACATGTATTTGATCACTATAAACAAATCATTTGTACAAGTCATTTGGCAAAAGCTGAATGTTCATATGTCATCTTCAACAGGAGAGCCCGTCATCATCATCATCATCGTCATCATCATCATCGTCATCATCATCATCGTCATCATCATCATCATCATCATCATTATTTTTATTATTATTATTATTGCTATTATTGTTATCATCATTATTATTATTGAAAACATTTTTTGAGAACTGATGTTATTTTGTCACTCATTTATTTCATTTTTAGCAGTTTGGCAAACTTTGACAACTTTTTAACTTTCATTATTTTGGCATTAAAATTTTGTATCTTGCAATAATTATTGTAAAGCTATTTGATTGAGAGTGATGCCCTTATCTGCTTTGTGCTTCATCAAATAGGTTACTACTCAGACTTTGGGAAGAAATTAATTTCAACATATCCTTATTACCAACTGATAATTGTTTTAACAATGGAAACACAAATATACTTGCTGACTTGATATCAGTAATACCAAATACTTGTGCATTAAAAACCTGAAGTAGTAGTCATCATCATCATCATCATCATCATCATTTAATGTCTGCTTTCCATACTGGCATGATTGGACAGTTTGATGTGGAGCTGGCTGGCAGGGAGCTGTCCAGACTCCAGCTGTTTGTTGAGGCATGGTTTCTACGACTGGATGCCCTTCCTAATGCCAACCACTTAGGAGAGTGTGCTGGGTGCTTTTTACATGCCACCAGCATTGTTGTGTTTATGCAGCACCAGCACAGGTGCTTTTTACGTGGCACCGGCACCTGAAAGGACAAGCATGTATGTGTGGAAAACAGCAATTTTGCTTAGCTTGATGTGTCTTATCAAGTACAGCAAATCACCAAATCTGTCCCTTGTCATTTCTTTGATGAGACCCAGCAGCCAAAGATCCTTTCTAACCACCTCGTCCCATGTCTTCCTGGATCTATCCCTTCCACAAGTACCCTCCGTGATTAGAGCTTGGCACTTCTTTATACAGCTGTTCCCATTCATATGCATTTCATGACCAAACCAGCACAGTCTTCTCTGTTGCACACAACATCTGATGTCTGTTATACCCAGTTTTCTTCTTAAATCATTTACACTCTGTTGTGCATGTGCACTGACATTACCCATCCGGTGGAGCATGCTAGTTTCATTTCTTTCAAGCCTTCACAAGTCCTCTGCAGTCAAAGCCCATGTTTCACTACCATGTAACATAGCTGTACGTACACAGATATTATACAATCTGCCTATCACTCTGTAGTAATTTAATATTCAAGTGGTTGATCATATTGTATATTATTTAAAGATAAATGTAACCTAATTATTGCTGATAAAGTTATGTGAACTGCTCAGTGGAAAAATAGAGGCGTTCACAGCTCTTCCTATAACATCTACCGGACACCAAAATATTAATATATATTACTATTGTATAGATAAGATCAAATCAAATATGAACTAAGTAGCTCAAAAGCTTATAAATATAAGCAGAATAGTTACTACACTGTGAATCTAAGAGTAACTTTATTACAGAAAGAATTTGTTTCTGTAAGAATCAACCCCAAACTATAAAACCAAATTAACTGAGATTTTTCATGTCTTTTTTCATGGAGAACAGGAGGTATTTATGTCTCTGATATAGATGCTTTATGATTCCATGCAATATTCATTACATTGAGATCAGTTTAGCAAAGTTCCTTGTTAAAGAAAGCCATAATATTGATTTTATAATCACCTGAAACAGATATGCCTTTTAAAAAAATTCATTTCTTTTCAGTTAAGACTGCTTATTCATTACCCCTTGGTTCAAGTGTATGTTTACAAAGTTAATTAATGTAGCTTATATATATATATATATATATATATATATATATATATATATATATATATATAAAGCATAAGGTCTGGAGGTGGCAACATCTGTATTCTATGTTGGCATGTGTTTGATTCTACAGAATCAAACTAGCTAAAAGGCTGCATTGGTCTCCAGTGTCTGCTTTGACAAAGTTTTTATAGTCAGATGCCCTTCCTAATGCCAACCACTTCACAGATTGTACTGGGTGTCACTAGCACCAGTGAGGTCAATAAATAGCTCTCAAGACATTCTGTTAGAGTTGGGGTGCACAGTTGAGGTAGTTGGCTTTGTACCATGTGTTGAAAATCTGGTGTATGATAGGAGACAGAAACAGGTGTTTGGGTGCAGTGGGGATACTTGGCTACCCCAGCAGAAAAAGATGAAAAGATGGCGGAGGTGAGGGTTTAGAATGTACCCTCAGTGTGCAAGATGGGTAAAGAGAGAATGTAAAAATAAAGGCCCCATGAATGACCATGGGATCACACCAAAAAAGTTCCTCTCCGAGGCACAACCTTCTGGGCAAGGTTGTTTATGGAAGTTGTCCATGCATACCAGCTTCCCCTCTCTATGCCACTGATGTCATCCAAAGGAAAGGCAAAGGCTGATACAGCTTGACACCAGTGACATTGCAAATCATTTCTGCAGATGAGTAAACTGGAGCAACACAAACTCAAGTGTCTTGCTCAACACACAATTTGATCCAGGAATCAAACTCACTACCTCATGAATTGTGAGCCTGATGCTCAAACCACTGAGCCATGCACCTTTACTAAAGAGAGAATAGGGACAGAGAATCGAAGATGGCTGGGTGGATAGGTAGGTTCATGAGGGTGTGAAAGGAGAGTGACAGATGGTAGAGATGAGGATAGAAGTGAATATAGTGAAGGATGAACATGAAAGGAGACAGGGTATGGACAATAATGAGTCTCAATATGGAGGAATGTGAGGAAAATAGGCGTGGGAAAGGAGGAGGATGTGATTTGTTGTAAAAATGGTTGGTAGAGAACAGCATAATAAAACCATAGGTAAATGAGAAATAAGGAGATGAGCTGAAGAGGAATGGGGAGAGAAGCTACATAGAGACAGAGATCAGAGGCACACAGGGGTGGATATAGTAGGTTGCTGTAAAGAAGGTGTGGGGGTTAGTGACTGGCTTGAGCGGGTGTTCATAGTGAAGGAACATTCAGGGGAAATATAATGGCAAGGGTTGATGCTGAGAGTGCAAGATATTTAACAGGTGAAGTTGTTTCAAGGGGTGGGATTACTGGAAGCATGGAACGTAGGGTGGGATATGTGCAGCTGTACTCTCATACAACCACAGTAACTGAGGAAATGGTGTTATTGTGAGAGGGGTGAAGGAGGGATGTATTTGTGTACATACACACACACACTCATACATATGCATATAATTTGATTCTGTCTTTTTTACAGGCAAAAGCGCCGCTCTGCACCAGAATTTATTACACTTACCTTCACAAACCCTTCTTATCAAAGAACAAGTACAGAGACCATTGATACAGACCGCCAGTCTCGGAATAGTAATTCCTGGAGACTGTTTCGGTTTGATAGAGCAGAGGTAAGTACATTTCTTTTAGTTGTAACTTGCAGACAAAGAGGAGTCAAAAGGCACAAGGTGTGACTGTGTGGTAAGAATTTTGCTTCCCAACCACATGATTTTGGGTTCAGTCTCACTGCAAGGCACCTTGGGCAAATGTTTTCTACCATAACTTCATGCTGACCAAAGCCTTGTAAGTGGATTTCGTAGACAGAAACTGAAAGAAGACCATTGTGTGTATGTATATATATATATATATATATATATATATATATATATATATGTGTGTGTGTGTGTGTGTGTGTGTGTCTTTGTGCTGGTGTTGGTTTGTTTACATCCCTTTAACTTAGCAGATCAGCGAAAAGAGTACCAGGCATAAAGTTAAAAGATGTATGTATGAGGTAGGTTTTTACTACAATAGAGCATCAACCTTTTTTAAAGTCCTACTTAATTCTCTGCTTAAAACACTTCAGAAAGCACCGCTTAGCACCAACCTTTAAATTCATAAAAAGGAACTTGTGATTCAGTAAAGGACAAGTTTTTAATGGAAAATTGCTGAGTTTGCTAACTTTTTGTTCTTTTTTGTAAATCACAAGAAATGTGTATGTTTTGTATTTATCTCTTGTTTCCATAGTATCAAACAAATAAGGGACAACTCTTCTTCTAGATCAGTGGTTCCCAACCTGTGATCTGCGGACCCCTGGTGGTCCACAAAGTTAGTAGTTGGGGGTCTGTGAACTAAATTAAAAATTTCATATATATATATATATATATATACACACATAAGGATAAGCATATTAAAAGGAGTTCGTGGGAAAACTCATTGAAATAAAAGGGGTCCTTGGTAGTGAAAAGATTGGGGACCACTGCTCTAAACTTGAAATCTTCTTTAAGATCATTATGGGACTAATTACCAAACTAACAATGAATGAATTCATATCAAGAAATATCCAGTAACTGACTATTTGTCATATATAAGATGATATTGGTTTCAAATTTTGGCACAAAGCCAGCAGTTTGGGGTGGGGTGTGGGAAGTAAGTTGATTACATTACTCCAATGTTCAACTGGTACTTATTTTATCGACCCCTGAAAGGATGAAAGGTAAAGTTAACCTCAGCGGAATTTGAACTCAGAACATAAAGACAGACGAAATCCCACTAACCATTTTGTTTGGCATACTAATGATTCTGCCATCTCACCGCCTTATATATACAAGATAATATTAATTTTTGAAACTAGCTATTGGCCACAAATTTTAGAGGAGATCACAGTCAATGAAAAGAACTCCTAGTACTTGCTGTTATTAGAATATGTCTAAAATATTCCATTTGTGATTTGGTACTAAATATAACTGATACTAAGGATGTTTTTTAGTGCGAGAAAAGTATATTTTCTGACTGTATTTATTTTTACATTTATTCTGTGTGTCCAATTTACTTTTCCCTCTGAGTTAAAACAGTAATCTCTTTAGATGGTGGGTAGCTGGAATCTTTTAGTTTTAAGATTTAAATACAAAATCTCTGGATGATTGACAGCAATCATAAAATATCATGCTCTCATTGAATCTTAGTTTTTGGTTGGAACAGAAGAAAGATCCAATAATGTTTTTTTATTTGTTTTATTGGATTCATCCATCGGATTATGTCATGTTGGAGAATAACTTTCTTAGAATTGCCTGGTGGCCTCAAGGAAACTGTTGCTATTCTTTGTATGCTGTAGCTTGCTGACAGTAAATAAATACAACAGACCACAGTGCATTGCTTTACCCAGCAGTCTATGATGCTGTAAAGACAGTCCAGGTTCCCGGGTAAAATAGATCAAATTGGGTAGGTGAAAAGTACAGTGAACCTGGGTGGCACAGGATAGTTTATTTGGTACTCATTTACAACCTCTAGTATAAGCTCCACAATTATATAGCTGAGTGGTTAAGAAGCTCACTTCATAAACCAAATGGTTTTTGGTTTGATCCTATCGCACAACACCTAAAGTCTTCTACAGCCTTGAGTCAAGTAGTCCTGTGAATAAAATTTATTTGATAGAAACTATGGAGGATTGCTGGATGAACCATTTTTTTTTTAGGGTAGTGGATTTAATCCATTATGCTGTTTAACACCACCACTTGATGCTTGTGTACCCCTAGTAAAGCCTATGCTTTTTTTTCAAGAATTAGGTTCAGCTGTTTCTCATCTGAGAATAACTTACCCCACTTCCTCTTTGGACTTGAATCTACAATCTGCTTCAAGTCTACAGGCTCATTAGGCCAGAACTTGTTTGGATTTTTAAATCATTTATGATGAAAGTACAAGAATCCCTCTTGTACAGGGCACTGGTACTAATTTCCTACTGAGTACTGGTGCAGTGTGAAATTAAATGCTTTGTTCAAGGACACAGCATACCATCTGATCTGAGAATTGAACCCACACTCTTCTCTGATTAACTATTAAGAAGAGTGAAAATGAAAGTAGAAATGACATTTTACCAAGTGCAGCAAAATAACTTTATATCTGTTTATATTTACTTTTTCAGGAGCAATTGCTGATGTTACCACAGACTGAAGAAAAATTGAATAACTTGGATCAAATCCCCTGTGATCATTCGGACATAACAGATAACAATACAGCTCCATCAGTTGGGAAAGCTGAGAAGCAGTGTCAAAAAGTTTTATTGACTTTACCCAAAAAGATAACTAACACAGCGAAGACAAATAATATTGATTTTAGCTGATGCTGAATACAAGCATGTAAATTTTTTTAATCAAATTAACATCTTCCTTTTGACAAGGAAAGAAGTTACGGCATGGCATCTATATATAAAAATGTATGTGAGAGAGTCCATGTGTGTTTGAATGAAAAGAGTTGAGTCAAGAGTAAATTTTCTTCAGAAGACTCTAACTTTTTATATGTACAGCGAGTGCAGTATGGAATAAGGAACAGAAGCAGAAATGTTTCATCATAATTTGAAAAATGGACTGAAGATTGTTAGTAATCAGGTGACTTCCAGGGTTTTGTTGTTTCTTTCAAATTCTTGTACCATTCAATTCAGATATTATTTTAAATTTGTTATTATTTCTTAAAACTTTTGACTTTGGTGCTAAAATTACATCTGTCATTCTCATTTTGATATATATATATATATATATATATATATGTGTGTGTATATATGTATGTATGTATGTA
>NC_068986.1:40663799-40665147 GCF_001194135.2 Octopus bimaculoides
ATTACATCCATCATTCTCATTGGTATATGTGTGTGTGTGTGTGTATATATGTGTGTATACATATATATGTATGTATGCATGTATATGTGTGTGTATGTACGTATGTGTATCTGTGTGTGTGTTTATATATATATATATATATATATATATATATATATATATATATATATATATATATATATATATATAAGCTCTATACATCAACTTTTCGGCACCATTTAGAAAAGTTTTAAGATATCTTTCTTTTTTTTTATTAATCATATCTAAATACATTTCTCTTGTTGATATTTTTATTTTTTTTTATTTGATTATTGAAGTTTCAAACAAAACACATTATCAATTGTAATTTTGTTCATTTCTTGATTATATTTTTTTTTATGTATTTATTTTAGTTAGTGCTGTTCTATTATGTCTTTATGTCTCTGAAAAATACCAATGGCTGCCAACAACCCCTGCTTGTCTCTCTCACTCTTTCTCACTCACTTTCTCTCTCTCTCTCTCTCTTTTCCTCTCTTCCTTGTGGTACAAACTGCTCAATAGCCATTGTTAAATATCAGTTTAAATCTAATTTACTGAATAATTCCTTTCATCTTACCTTATAATTATTATTATTATTTCACAACCGACTTGGTAACTAACAAAAAAAAGGTAACAACTAGCTATTATCGATATAACATCCGAACAACCCATGCCTAAGCATGTAGGGGAGGGGGAAAGAAATGGGTGTTAAACTGATGACAAATGATGATGATGATGGTGTTTTATTGGGCTTATCTGTGTGATATGATTATTGTTAACGAAGATGCATAGTAAAAGGAATAAGACTGAAATGAAAGGTAGTATATGGGGGGGTGGGAATGAAATCAGAATGTTTTAACATTGTTCGAATTTTGAGACTGCATTGGCCAAAAGATGGAACAAGAATGAATTCAAATATATTCAGGTCTTTATATAAATGCAAGGAATTGTATCAGGCAGTTTGTATCATCATGTAGTTCTTATTAAGGTCCTTTTAAGGTCTTCATCAATCAGTCAATCGATCACTCTCTCAATTGCATATCAATATTTCATGACAGTTCTTCATTCATGCATCAACTCATTTATGCATTCATTCTTTTATATTTTTTTTCCCCTTCATTTTCTTCGAACATCTTTTTTTTTTAAATGAATTTTAATTTTTAGTTGTAGTTTATTAAGTTTCAGGATAAAGAAGTAATTGATTTTATTAAAAACAAAACTTAGGGAATTATTATTATTATTATTATTATTTCTTTGATCTATTTAGGGTAGGTATACCTCCCTACTCTACAAAAACTTTTCTAACTTTGAAATAGATTTGTGGTTATAA
>NC_068986.1:40665466-40667840 GCF_001194135.2 Octopus bimaculoides
ACTAATTAGAAGGAAATATTGATATGAAATTTATATGATGCAAAATTGTGATTACTCACAGTTTGTTTTGTTTTGTTTTTTTTACATATATATATTTCAACTAAAAATGTGGACTTCCGGGTTAACACTTTTGACTGGATTTATGGCAGAAAACATTAGTTTTGTTTTTTCCTGTTAAAAAAAAAACCCTCTTATTAAATATTACACTTTTTCTTCTCATCTTTTACCAGTTCCATAATGTTAATTCTTTACAGCAAATTCTAATATGATAAAAAAAATAACAGCAAACAACTCCCTCTCCCTCTCTCTCTCTCGTTCTCTCTTTCTCTTCTTATTCTGAGCTCATTGTAGTTGGAAGACCCACAGAAATATGCTGCTGAATTTATTATCTTTAGGTATTATTATATCTAAGGGATAAGAATAAGCCAGCCCCACCGAATGTTAACATTCTTTTATGATAGGGTTTCTCCCTGTTGTAAGAACACCCACATTTTCTGTTCAACTTTGTAACCAAGGGAATAGATACATAACTAACTTTTAACCACAGACATCATTATTATAAGGGATTGCTATACAGCTCCCTTGAATTTAAAAAAAAATTAAATAAATAAATGAAAAATAAAAATGTAAGGATGTTTATTATTATTACTATTATTATTATCACTGTTATTATTATTATTATTATTATTATTATTATTATTATTATTATTATTATTATTATTTGGTTAATGAATCATTTAAACATAGAAATTGAAATTTGACACATGAATAGAGATTTAAATATTAAAAGAAAATATTAAACGTTTTTATCAGTTGGAACTTAAGTCTTTGTTTTATTTCATTTCATTAAAAAAAGTTTTTTCATTAAATTTCAATTTCAGTTTTTAAATTGCATTTAATTTTATGTCCTGCCTTAAGTTTTGAGTTTCAGCAATTTCTCAATTGTATCAATATGATTTTTTCAAGTGAATTAAGACTGAAAGAAAAAAAGGAGAACAAAAACTGAAGTAAAATATCCATCACTGAGTTTAGCTCCTGTTCTAATGACAAATAAAAAAGAATGTTTCAAAACAAATATCTCTCAACTCAATTTTACTAAATACAAGACTAAATTTCAAATGGAAGTGTGATTCAGCATATTACTGGTATTTATTTTATCACTTCTACAAGAATGGACAGCAAAAGCAGATCTAAACGGATTTTTAGCTCAATACTTGTAAGTAAAGTTGGTTTGAGCAGGTTTTGAACTTACAACTAAATACTGAAATACATTTAACCCAACACTCTATCATTTCTACCAAATCACTGAGCATGACAAACAGCAAATAATGAGTCAGACTTTAAAAAAAAAGAAAAGGAAAAAGAATACCTTTAAAAGAACCATGAACATTTATTTGAAAATTAATTACTCCACATGTTAAAGGATTAAGTTGAAAGTATGTATGTTTTGAAATGTTCAGCCTGTTATTATTCGTTTTGTTGAATTAATAACGCACTTATGAGATATGTTGTCAAATAAACAAAGATGTGTTAATTGAAATGATGTGTGTAGTGTTATAAGGGTCTATGACTCTAAACCATGTATGAGTGTGTGTGTATATAATATATATATATATATATATATATATATACATATATATATATATATTGCAAATACATGTTGTTTATATATATTGTTATGGGTATTTTGTTTTGGGAGTAGAACATTTGATATAAATCTATCAGTTGTATATGTATGTGTAAAATTTAAAGAAAAAGTGTGAGATTGTTTGTAACTGCTACTCTGGAAAAATTATGTGTGTGTGTGTGTATATTAGCTTTAAGCTGAAGATTTACTCCTTCGCTACTCAAACTTTTTTACCATGTATGATTTTCTTCAGGCAAGAAGACACACGGTGAAAGATTTTTGAAAAGCAAGAAAGGGAATCAGCAGCTTTAAACAAATAAAGCAAAAGCTCTATTACATGTATTGAGTACTCTTATTTGCGACTCTGTACATGCACTCGCACATTTATGCATGTGTGTGCATGTGTATGTTTGCAAGTATTATTATGTACACGGTTATTCTACAAACGAAATAAATGATTGATATATTTATTACAGTTCCAGATTGCATCATTCCATTACTCAGAGAGTTTTGTGTCCATGGACAGTCCTCAGACAGAGTTGGCTAAGTTGGCAGAATACCTATCTAGTTTGTTTCACCAGCACTCATCTAATATATATATATGTATATGTGTGTGTATGTGTATGTATATACATCTGTGTATGTGTATGTATATATATGTATATATATGTATGTATGTATGTATGTGTGTGTGTGTATATATATATATATATATATATATATATATATATATATATATATATATAT
>NC_068986.1:40667873-40670197 GCF_001194135.2 Octopus bimaculoides
ATATATACATGTATATATATATATACATGTATATATATGCATATATGTGTGCATGCATACATACATACATGTACACATATTAGAGAGAGAGAGTCTGATGATTGGGAAGCTTGAATAACTAGATATGAGATGCCAGCTGTCAGCATAAAAAATGCTCACCTCATGACATTGAGTACTGTCCTGAACTTCTCACTTGTATCTACATACACTACACACACACACACACACACACGCATCATCATCATTGTTTAAATGTCCACTTTGCCATGCTTGCCAAGGTTGGATGGAGTTTTTTGTGATAGATTTTCTATGTCTGAATGCCCTTTTTATCACCAACTCTTATCTATTTCCAAGCAAGATAAATATATCCCCATGGCCAGACATGCTGCTTCAGAAATTTGAAAATGAATGACATTCATTTACAACAGTCATGTAATGAGTAGAAAAAAGATGACCACATAGGAGGGAACAAATTTTAGTAAATATTATATTAGTCTAATGCTTAAAAGGATGAGAAAGAGTTTTGACATTTTGGGCAGTAGACCTCTATCAGAAAAAAGTAATGAATAAGATAAGGTGGTGGGAAAAATAAAAAGAATGAGAAAAGGTACTGGGTGAGGAAGCTTATGGTAAGTGGTAATGTGACTCTATAAAAGGAACATTGTTGTTATAAAGCACAGACATGGTTGTGTAATGAAGAAGCTCACTCTTCAATTGCATGGTCTCAGGTTCAGTCCCAGTGCAGGGCACCTTGGATATGTGTCTTCAGCTCAGGCTTCTGAGTGGATTTGGTATATACAAACTGAATGATATCCATTATGTGTGTGTATGCACGCATGTGTGTGTTTGCATCTCTTTGTCTTGGTATCGTGTGATTGTTGTTTATGAACACACTTGTCATCCATGTGGTCCTGTTTGTTTCCAATATATCATGGAAACTTGTTTAACCATGGATAAATATTATTTTGCTAGGAAACAGATGAAGGTTGTTTACAGGAAAGTTGTCTGACCATTGAAAATCTCCCTCAATGAATTCTGTCTGACCCATGCAAGCATAAAGAAGTGGATGTTAAAATGATTATATGCTTGTGTGTGTGTGTATGGACATGCATATATCTTACATTTGTTTCATCCTTTGCATTCAGTCTGTTTTTTATTGGTACATAGTGAAACAGTGTATAGAATTTGAGTGTGCCTGTATTTTACATTCATATACACACACAAATGAGAAAAACAGGAAATGGAATTCATGAGATTCTTTATTAGTCACAACGGTTGTTTTGGCCCATCTCGTGAATTCCATTTTCTGTTTTTCTCATTTGTTACATGCTTGACGGACACTGAGGAATCCATGAAGGATATCCAGTAGGATTTATATCAACACTGTGGATAACATCAGGTACCCACAGACAGTGAAAGTGCTTTAACTGGCATGCCACCAGGTGTATACCCAAGGTTTAAATAACTACTTTGTTGATTAAATCTGTGTATTTACATGTTCTAAAACATATTCTTCTCAGATATCTATTTTGTATGATATATTTGAAATTCTATTGATGTAGAGATTGTTGTCACACCTCAAATTTATTTAATTTTGAAACTCTTGTAGAGCTGTTTCAATGAGAAATACCTCACTTTTAGATGAATTGTTGTGTGAAACGTGCGTCTATTATCCATACACTCACAGACAAATCACTGGTGTCATTATAATCAATTAACCTTGACCATGACTCAACTGGGACTCAGCTCAGTGGCTATTTCCAGTAACAGATTAAAAGACTGCTTGTATACACACACACACACTGCTCTACTTTAAAGTGTAAGAGTCCTGAACAATTTAATTCTTTTCTGGAACAGTGGATCCTGAAGCACATAAATATATTAAGACAGGTAAATAATTTAGTTCACAAAAGAAATACCATCTCTAACCCACTGAGAAGTGAACGCTCACTACCTCTTTACTCTGACTACATTCTGCCCCAGGTACTACAGTCTGAATGTTCTTCTGAGAATTATCAGTGTTAGCTAAAGCAAGAACATTTCCTCATATTTTTGGCAGCACTTTCATTGTTTAAAGACTATTGTTGTAGTTTTTACTTATAGTCTATGATTTAGGTGTTCTTAAAATTCTGACCCCCATCTGCCTTTCAGTCAAGACAGTAATTTATTTGTCTTTTTCCTGGCTATTTAGCAGATCCATCAGGTTATAGTTGGTAGTTTTGACAACTGTAAATCTCAGAAAATCAACGACATAGTCTCTTCCAGTCTCCTGCATTTTGTTTTCTGTCCCCAGGGGTTTCCCCATTTTTTTTTTCCAATCTTTC
>NC_068986.1:40670207-40681476 GCF_001194135.2 Octopus bimaculoides
CTGTCCCCAGGGGTTTCCCCATTTTTTTTTTCCAATCTTTCTCTCCGTGGCAGAATCATTAGCACACCGGGTGAAATGCTTAGTGATATTTTGTCTGTCTTTACGTTCTAAGTTCAAATTCCGCCAAGATTGACTTTGCCTTTCATCCTTTCAGGGGTTGATAAATTAAGTACCAGTTACGTACTGGGGTCGATGTAATCGACTAGCCCCCTCCCACAAAATTTCAGGCCTTGTGCTTAGAGTAGAAAAGAATCTCTCCTCTCTGTTGCTGAGAGTCAATGGGGTGGTACTGGTGATGAATGACAAGACACCTGAATACATCAGTTATCATCAGCTATTTGTGCTGATGTTACTGAAGATGAGGTGATTTCCTTTGCTCTGGCTGTCTTCAGAGTCCCAATTGGTAGTGATCTGGAATCAGTGATTGCTCAGCCATGATGTTCACTTTTAGTTCCTACTGTTTTTGTTGTAGCCTCTGCTGTTGTCTGGCACTGTTTTTTTCTTTTTAGGAAAGGCCCTTAAGTGACCTTTACTACTACATGTGTAACAACTGGGCCTTCTACTCTGCACTCTCAGTGTTGTACAGTTGTGAGTTTTTTTTTTTTTCTTGTGTGTTTATCAGAAGTCATCAAGCCTTCAAGCGAGCCAAAGATGTGTAGCAACTTCGTGTTCTGCTATATGCCACCATTTTGATTGACCTCTTCTCTGCTCCCAAGATGGTGTACAGTCCTGCAGTCCCGGAATACTTCAGTTCTTTGGGAGTCATCAGGCTCTGGGACATTTGCAATAACAAGACCCCCACCCACGCTCAATCATGTTATTGTGAATCAACACCACGTGTGTAAAGGTGATAACAAGCAATCCTTTGAAACCCGTATACTGTGAAACTATTCTGTAGGCAGATATGTGGCACATCAGCTCTTCCTGCCTTCTTACTTGATTCTTTCTTCAACAAGGCCTGTCATGTCAATGAAGTGTACATCCTGCATCACTGCTAGCTTCTTCCAATTTTTCTTTTGAGAACATATAGAAATCCGGCTGCCTCTGTTTCTAAAACTGAGAGGTTTTTGACTTCTATTCTAACCTTTCCAGCATTGCTTTTGTGATAAATCTCATTCTTTCTTTTTCTTTTTCATTAAACTAGCCCAAATCTCTCCTTTTTAACCCATAACATTTGGAAAAAAAAAAGAGTATGTTTGTGTTGCTGCTTGTTTTGTTATCTTTATCTTTCCATTCAAATTATTTCTGAAGCTGTTCTTTTCCATGTCTTCCACTGCACAACTGTTAATGTATAACTTAAAATGGATTTTTTTTTGCCATTGATTATTTAGCATTAAGTTCAGATTATATTTTGTTTAAAAATGATTAAGGGCATATTTGTCTATGTTATTTGGGCTACCGATACTTCTGAAGCCATTTTGAACTGTGAAGAGAATACATATGACTATTTTGTTGAAAATATAGAAGCAGTTAAAAGTGTCTAAAGAGAAACCTTTCTTGTACCTCAGGTATAGAGAAGAACATTGAAACAATCTTGAAAACTGTTAATAAAGCTGGAGTAGTTAAAAAAAAAAACTCTCTTTGCTTTAAAACTTTGGTGTTTAAATTGGCAATATGTGGCCCAAATATTCTATCCATTTTAAGCTCAAACTAGCCAAATCTGGCCTCGTACATCTACCATTCTAAAAATAAAGCCATATCATTGAAACCACAATGCTTTAAGATAATGTATGATTAATTTAAAGCAACATGAATAAATAAGCATTAAAACAATCCAGTTAAAAAAATTTTTTTTTCACAATATTCTTATGGGGACATGTTTGCTTTCGTATATAATAATAACCATAATTGTTTCTGACAAAGGCACAAAATTTGAAATGGTGTTTGTAGTCATTTATATAAACCTCAATGCTTGATTAGTGTTCTATTGATGAAAGGCAAAGTTGATTTCAGTGGGATTTGAATTCGGAACACAAAGAGCTGGAACAGTTCTAACATAGCAAAAATGCTATGTCTGACATTCCAATGATTTGGTCAATAATCCAAAAGAAAGCTGTTAATGTGTGTGTATGTTTCCATACATACATGAACATCAATGCATATTTTTATTCTGGCATGACAGGCATGATGGCTGTATAGTTAAGAAACTCACTTTGTAATCATGGGGTTTCAGGTTGTCCAACTGTGCCACACTTTAGGCAAGTGCCTTCTGCTATAGCCTCAAGCTGACCAATACTTTGTGAGTGAATTTGGTAGATGAAAACTGGGTGGAAACCTATCGTACACACACACAAACATACATATATATACACGGGTGTGTCATAAAGTAATGCAATTTTTATTTGCTTTACTTTTAACTGACTCTTGTATATGCAAAGGTAAGGAAATGAAATGCAAATAAAAATTGCATTACCTCCTGACTTGGCCTCATATGTGTGTGATTGTATTTGTCTTCCTAGACAACTAGTGTTGGTTTGTTTACATCTCTGTAACTTAGAAGTTAAGTAAAAGAGATTGATAGAATAAGTACCAGACTTAAAAAACAATTAACTGCTGGGTTCGACTTATTCAACTTAAACTCTCCAAGGTAGTGTCCCAGCATGGCCACAGTCCAATGACTGAAACAAGTCAAAGATAAAAGATGTGTTGGCTACAGACATAACTGGTCTGCCTTATAGCAGTATTGCACATCAATGGAATAGTACCAAATGCAGCTACAGCTTTGTCTAAATCACAGATACAGGCATTGCTGTGTGGTTAGGAAGTTTGCTTCTCAAACATGTGGTTTCAAGTTCAACCCCACTACATGGTACCTTGGGCAATTGTTTTCTGCTATAGACTAACCAAAGCTTTGTGAGTGGATTTGGTAAACAGAAACTGAAAGAAACCTATAGTATATTTGTGTGTGTGTTTGGGTCTCCTTGCTTTTGCATCCCAAGTTAGTTGTAAAAAAAGTGTCACTGTCACACAAGTGGTGTCATTTGTTTCCAATCATCCACAAAAAACGTCCGGTCTGGGGAAAATATTACCTTACTTGGAAAGAAGTGAGGGTTAGCAACAAGAAAGGTATCCAGCTGTAGGAAATCTGTGTCAATTAATTCTGCCTGTCCCATGCAAGGATGAAAAAGTGGACATTAAAATGATGATAATACTTGCAAACAGAGGAATGAAAACAATACACATGCACACATACATCCCTACACAATGTAATTTATATATATTTTCCTTGATCCTTAATCTCCACTAATGTATCTTGTATTGCAAGTATATATAATTGTGATTGTTCCATTTATTGTCTGTTTTTTTGTTTTTTTGTATTATTGAGAACTGAAAACAAGGACCAAACAAAAAACTTAACAAGAACACATACAACAAACCAATTTTATAAGATGATATTTCTAACTCTTTCTAAATAGACATTTTTTTTTCTTTCTTATCACCTACCCCAAACTAGACCACTAGCTTCCTTCCTCGTCCCATTCTTAAATAAACCATGGGCTCTTCTTCTTCACTCCCTTTTAAAATATACCACCATCATCTTCTTTCATTAAGCCACTGGAAGTAAGAAAAAGAAAATAAAGCATTTTTCTTTCCATCAATGTAAATTCTCATCAATAGTTCAATATAATTTTTGAAACTATCATTATTATTGGTTTGTGTTTTAATATTGTACACCACATTTTGTGGATCAGTTTTCTCATGACTTTATTCAGGAAGACTTGCTGTTCATACAGAAACAATAAACTCTATTTTGTTATTTGTGGTAATTTAATTTCCAATGTAAGCAGCAATTGTCAATTGAAGTAATATGTTCTTTGTTAATTTTGATTATCTTATTTCATGACACTTTGCCTCTAAAGCTTTGTTTCATTGCTTTAATATCCTTTGACATGTTTCTTTTTTGTTAATATTGCTATGAAGTAGCTTCAAGTTTTATATGTAAACAAGTCTACTCACAACTAGTATGTACTATTAAGTACCTCATACCATGTTTTCTTAGGCCAAGTTCTGTCTAAATCATAAGTGTCAGATTATGGAACAAGAGAGAAAGGAAGTGAGTTTAATGTCCTGATTGGATTTGAAATACAATGCTAGGTGATTCAAAGAAGCAGTTATCCCCCACCAAATTCCAAATTTGCTATATCAATAGATATTTCATATAGTGAACAGGAGAGTGGAAACTATGTAGTAAATAAGAGCATAGCTTCCTATATGAAATTTTAGTTGTTTATTAGTCATAAATTTAAAATGGTTGGCTTCACTTCTCTTAAATGTTGAATGGATGTTATCTAAGAAAGAAATAAGCCTGTAGCATTAACCTATTTTAATTCCAACTACTGTATGTATTTCTGGGAAATGTCTCTTAAAAACATGTAGCTAAAGTTATGAGTTGAATGCTGAGAAGAAGATAGTATCAAACTCTGCCAAATCAGATTGGAGCCTGGTGTAGCCATCTGGTTCACCAGTCCTCAGTCAAATCGTCCAACCCATGCTAGCATGGAAAGCGGACGTTAAACGATGATGATGATCCGTCATCATCCTAAAGTTCTTAATAATCCTTATAATCATCCTAAAGTTCTAATTCGGTTTTCTATCTAGTTTGCAAAATTCTTTGTGAATTCATGTGTTGAAACAAATTTTGTTGTTTAACCAATTTAACAAGTAATCAATTTGTTAGTTGGATATTTAACCAATTGACTAATAATAAAAGGGTGGAATTGAACCAGTGTGTGTGTTAATATTGACATAATGACTCTCCCTAGACATAAAATCAAAGTATTAATATTTGTAAATAAAGTTCCAAATTTAGAATCTTGCTAAAATTGACATCTTTCCATTTCTGGATAAATTTTCTTGGTTTCTTAGCTTTGAAAAATTGATTAAGAGTCACTAATTAAATATTCTTAATCATGCTCCCATCGAATATGGTAATAATAAGATGCTTATGACAGATTAACTTATGCAGACTCATGAATTTCACTGTATAATTTTTGTTGATGCAGACCACTACCAATTTCTATGGACTCTGATCAAGTGTGTATGTGTGTGTGCATTCATGTATGCAATGTATGTATGTATAAAACAGAAATTTGTAAGTTTCTGTACCATAACAATATGATTTTAATAAGAGTTTTCATTTTTCAAATATTTTAATTCTATTGGAACTTTTCCAAAATTTGCAGTATAAAGAGGGATATGTATATGTGTGCATGTCTATAGGTATGGTGATGCCAACAGGAAAAATAGAACACAGTATATGAGTAAATGTATATTTTTATTAATATTTAGCAGAAGCAACAGAGTGAGTCAAGATCCAAGAGTTTTGTGCATTAGCACTTATCACTTTGATAAGTGCTAACACATGAAACCCTTAAATCTTGAGTCACTCTGTTGCTTTTGCTAAATATTAATGAATGTGTGTTTGTGTGTGTGTATCTATCTATATATATATATATATATATATATATATATATATATATATATATACTTAAAAGTATCAAAATCCATTTGTTGAAGTAAAAATGAAAATGAATTTAAAAAGTATACATATGTCCCCAAACTGCATTGTTATGGATTTAATATCTCTGTAAAACATTAATGAAACAATACTTCAAAATAACCTCACATACCACTTTAACACCTTACATCTCAGTTGAAATAATGTTTATTCATACATATGCAACAAAACTTCCTTAAACAAGAAACCCCTAAACAAGTATTACCCTTACCAGAATTAAAATTCCTATGAAGGACAATTACACAATATCAATCACTGGTATAATCATCATCATCATCGTCATTATTTAATGTCCCTTTTTCCATGCTGGCATGAGTTGTACAGTTTCACAGAAAGTGACAGACCAGAGGACTGCACTGAGCTCCATTTTCTCGTATGGTTTGGTTTCTACAGTGGATGCCCTTCCTAATTCCAACCACTTTGCAGAGTGTACTGGGTGTTTTTATATGATGCTGGCACTAGTGAGGACACCACGTACTCACAAGACAAGACGCCTTAATTGAGTGGAGTATAGTTTTGAAGTAAGTGAGAGTATAATAGAGAGAAAGAAACTGGTGTCTTGCTGAAGAGGAGATACTAGTAGGCTTCCCCTACTGCAAAAGAAAAAAAAAACAGTGAGATAGTGCAGACATATTCTCAAGGTACAAGGTGAATATATACAAAACCACCATAACCCGAGATACTCTGTAACCAAGTTTAACCCTACAATAACCAGAATTTCAATGAAGAATCACAAGAACACAAAATACAAAAGGTTCACAGTTAACAAGTACATCGAACATATACATCCATCATCAGCTGCCTGGCAGATATCATTATAGTTTTGATACCTCAGCAAAGGATTCTATTTTATTGACTTGCTACTTTTAAGATCCTTAAGTAAAATAATTTGAACATGAACATTTGTCGTTAACCTGTCAGGAATACTGCCATTCGTTGTGGATCTAGTACAAAAACAATGGTGGTAAATTCTTTTGAGTTACTGATAAATTAATAAATTGCAGATTAATAAAATACCACCGTGGCTGATTGGCTAGAATATCTTACAATTTAAATTTAAGCATTTTTCACTTTACTTTGACAAATAGAATTTAATATTATTATGTCTACCATAAGGCCATAAGCTGGCTGAATCTTTAACATGTGGGGCAAAATGCTTGGCAGCATTTCATCCATCTTCATGTTCTGAGTTCAAATTCTACCTTTCATCCTTTCAGATTCCATAAAATAAGTACCAGTTATATAGTGGGGTCGATGTAATTGATTTATCCATTCCCCAAAACTGCTGGCCTTGTACCAAAATTTGAAACCAGTACTATTATGCCTCCCTGGTGTATTTTTTTTCTCATATATATCTCACTTCCACTATACTTTTTGGAAAGGGGCTTTTTGAGAACTCATTTCAAAAATTGCTACCTAAACAAAAAAATAGTTTGTGTTTTTGTTTTAAATTGCATTGTTAGGGCTTTCAAATCTCTGTTCAATATCATTGATACAATGTTTCAAAATAACCCCCCGTGTGTGTGTGTGTTATGGAAAGAGGCAGTGATTTTGCAGGAATGTTAGAGTAAGATATTTTCACAAAAATTCTCTACTGAATACAAGTCTATGATTAATATTAAATCTTATCATATGTGGTGATGTTGCCATCTGTCTTTGTGCCATATTCTTGACAGTGATGTCTATAAATAGCTTCATAGCAAGAAATATTATAAGGTTGTAAATGTGATTTGTAAACTTACCTCAACCAAGCCAAAATCAAATTTAGGAAGTCAATAATTTTTGTTGTCATACTTTAGATTGTGTCAATGTGGAATGGACTGTATACCCTTTCACAGTTATGAAATTATTTTTAAAAGTATTATTAATACAGAAGTATTTGGGAAGATTTTGTTTGCATTTTGATTACTTCATTATATTCAAGAGCTGAGGTTGCAAAAATCAGTCACAATTTAATACTCAGGATTCCTCATATTTCAGCTTTGGTCAATTTCAGATCAGAGAGGAAACTCATTACAAAGGAGAAACCTAAGACACAAAAATATTTTCCATGTTTTTCACTTTTCTATATTAGATAACACCATATTTTTTACAGCTGTGATATATTCTGTTTCTAATTAAACATATTACAGGCTTATCTACTGTTATTTTTTTGGAGATAGATGTACAAGTACCTAATGATTTGAAGTAGACAAATTTTCATCACTTGGTTGTTTCTAAGTGATGGTTTTAACATCTCTGAGGGTCATCATTGCCACATGAAGTTGCTACATATGATACAGGGTGTCTCAGAATTAACTATTTATTTCAGTGAAATTTTTTTTTAAAATTCACTTTTATTTATGTTTATTTTGTTTACTCTTTTACTTGGTTCAGTCATTTGACTGCAACCATGCTGGAACACCATCTTTAGTCGAGCAAACCGACCCCAGGACTTATTCTATTGGACTCTTTTGCCGAACCGCTAAGTTACGGGGATGTAAACACACCAGCATTGGTTGTCAAGTAATGTTGGAGGGACAAGCACAGACTCACAAACACACACACACACACACATATATACATATACATATATAATACGGGCTTCTTTCAGTTTCCGTCTACCAAATCCACTCACAAGGCTTTGGTCGAAGACACTTGCCTAAGGTGCCATGCAGTGGGACTGAACCCGGAACCATGTGGTTCGTAAGCAAGCTACTTACCACACAGCCACTCCTGCACCTATTTTTTTTAATAATCTTATTTCCATTCCTGTTGGATCCTGCTTATGTGTCCATGACAGCTTTTTTTCAATTTGGCTGCAATCATTTTCTCTACCTCCATCCTGATAATGGAGCAATAGTTTAGCTGAACTTAAAGAACACATTCAGTTAGCAGTACAGGACATAACTCCAGAAATGCTTCAAAATGTGTTTTGCAATGCTGAAATTTGCAGGGATGGAGCACATGTTGAAAATTTTAAATAAAGTTTTGACAAGATTTATAAATCTATTTATTTTGGTGTCATAATTAAGTAATAAACATAAAATTCTGTCAGTTTTTTTTTGTTTTTTTTTCAATTTGCCCAATTTCATTGAAATATATAATTCTGGGATACCTTTTATATATCATTGAAGTAGCTATGTCCCGTTATCACATCTCAACGAAACAAGGTTCAGATTATTGAACTTAATCTCACAACTTAATAATTTCATAAAATAATTTATTCATTGCATCTTTTATTTCATTGTTTACATGTAGGATTTGAAAATCAATATTTTCATCTATCAAAATTTTCACCGACTATTCGGTGGTCTCCCTCTTTGTAGAGTGGTGCCCTTGCTTGAGACTTATTCACGTCTAAACAGATTGGGTCGAGATTATTGAACATCTGAGATTTAGACAGAGCTTAGCTCCAACTCATGACTTATAAAAAGCTGTATTCTGTTAACGTTTGGGTAAAAATATTGTTTATTATTTTCATGTAAAGCAACTTTTAAAATAAAGAAGTTTTATTTTCTTTTGTGCTAAATAATAGATTTTTATTTCGAATTTTCATTCAGGAAATATTTCATAAATTGTACTTAAAAAAAAAAAGAATTTGTTGTAATTTCATTGCATTTGGGAACGGTTTGATTACGGTAACATAATTCGAAAATGTTGCAAGATTTTACAATTAACGTTTATGTTTTGATTAAAAATCTCTCTCATTAATCGGGAAACGAAGGAAGGTAATTACACCTGTTTTATAAACAGTTAAACCAATTTAATTGCATCAGCATGAATTTCACTAATCTTTGGATAATTTCTTACGTTGGCTCTTAGCCATCCACCTTAAGGCAGTACTAATTATTCAGCAAGCTTTGGACCGGAAGTATTCTGGATTTGTGGATTTCCCGGTTTTCTGGAGACAAATATATGCCTTAAAAATATAAAATAAACTATGAAAAGTAATTAAACTACACTGGATTTAACAGATTGAAATTAATACATTCGTAAATTAGGGTCTGTTTGATAATTATCCAAACAAAAAAGTAAAGAACATGATTTTATTAGACAGATACAAGTACACACTAATAGTCAGTTGAAGTAGGGTATGTTTAATCTCTATTCATCCGCTTAAAAATAAAAGAATAAAATAAATTAACAAACTTCGAAAGCAGGGTCTATTTACTCAATACAGAGTACAGTATTCCAGGATTTCTAGAAAATCTGGATTTAGGGAAGCCGGATAAGATGAAGCTGTAGTGTAATGGGACGAGCCTAACTAACTGAATTAATGTTGAAGTTTAAAAGACAAAGTTGTAGAACCAACGAAAATAAAGGGACATAACTATAGATTTTAAAGCATTTATATCCATTGCACCGTAGTTACTGCTATTTCTTCGACTTAAATAGTTTCATGTTTTCTTTTTCTTCACATGTGAAACATTTGAATTTTACTAATGTTGCAGTTTTGTCTATGATAGCATATTTATTATTAGCTTTCCTTAAAATGTCTTATTATGAGCATAGTCATTAGTAGAGTATTATTTTTAGTTTCGTCTCTATATTCAGTTCAAATTGGGTAGGGGTAGATTTCCCTTTTCATTTTTCGAGACAGAATATAGTCAAATAAATCGACAATGCCCTCTCCAAATTATCACCTTGTATCACTGTAAGGAATCTAGTTTTATTGACCTAAGGAGAGCGATAGAGGCAGAAACATTAAAGCGCACTGCTAAATTGTATTTCAGTAATTTAGCTTTGTCTTTACTTCGCGTTTGAATTTTATTTCCAATACTTTGTGGCCGATAGAATGTGCTACTTACTGGTATTTGAGACGAATATGTTTGTATGTCCACAATTTAATTTTGTACCGATCACTTGTCTCTTAGCACGGTCAGGTCGACAAACAACTCCCCTGGTGATTTTCTTGACGGTCGCTCGCCCCATCATGGATATGAGCAGTTCTCTGTCGTTGCTGCAGAGAAGGAGTCGGCAACCTTTTTTAGAGGAGCGGATCGAGAAAGTCCAGCAGGTTACCCATAACTGACGTAGAGATTGTTGCCTGAGATAACACTGCGTAATGACTCTCGGAATTTGAATGATTGATAGAAATTATGGCCAAACTATGTCCATTTCTGCTTACTCACGCTATTTATTGGGGTTTTTTTTATTCCCCATTTTTAGCACACTGGCGTTACACCCCTTTAGATTATTGATAAGGACTCACAATATGGATTTTAGTTCAATACTTGTGGTCTGCAAATGTAAACCTATAACGGAAGAGTTATTTCCCTTGTTACACTTTCCTTTCCCTCCAACTTCCATCTCATCTTTCTTTGTATCCAATTAAATATTATTTATTAATATTCTAATATTTTTCTATTTTCAATTGCTACTACCCAAAATTATTGTTACCACTATAGTTACTAACGAATACTGCCACGACAACAACTAAACACACCTTATTTTTTTGTTTGTTTCAAGTATCAAATATTATCATTTGGTCAAATAATCAGGTTGAAACACAATTGTCGTTTGTTCAAGTTATGAAAATGTGAACTTGCAAGTTTTAATCATCTGCAGGAGATTTATTTTCAAAGCACTTCTTCACTGTTTATATTGTTAGCATATCTCAATAAATTACTCATTTTATTCTTATATTTCTTTTTAGTTCTTGTTTTATCGAGTTGTCAGATGAAACCATTTAATAAAAACGTTTGTTTGGAGAATGGGATGTTCTTACAGGACATATATATATATATAATATATATATATATATATATA
>NC_068986.1:40681727-40687148 GCF_001194135.2 Octopus bimaculoides
AGATTTACGGATATATATATTAATATATATCATCATCATCATCGTTTAACATCCGCTTTCCATGCTAGCATGAGTTGGACGATTTGACTGAGGACTGGTGAACTGGATGGCTGCACCAGGCTCCAATCTGATGTACCAGAGTTTCTACAGCTGGATGCCCTTCCTAACGCCAACCACTCCAAGAGTGTAGTTGGTGCTTCTATGTGCCACCGGCACGAGGGACAGTCAGGCGATACTGGCAATGGCCATGCTCAAATGGTGTTTTTTACGTGCCACCTGCACAGGAGTCAGTCCAGCGGCACTGGCAACGACCTTGCTCGAATGTTTTTTCATGTGCCACCAGCACAAGTGCCAGTAAGACGACGCTGGTAACGATCGCACTCAAATGGTGCTATTTACGAGCCACTGGCACGGAAGCCAGACAGCTGCTCTGGCAATGATCACGCTCGGACGGTGCTGTTAGTGCTCCACTGGCACGGGTGCCAGTCATTGAATTTGGTTCAATTACGATTTCGATTTCACTTGCCCCAACACATCTTCACAAGCAGAGATTAGTGTCCAGAGAAGGAAAGGTACGCATAAGTGGGCTGGTTACACTCCTGGCACTTTTTCACACAGCTATCCTCATCCATTCTCGCCACATGAACATAGCAGTGCAATCGTCTCTCTTGCACACCACAACTGATGCTTTTTAAGTCCAACTTTTCTCTCGAGTATGCGCACTGACATTACACATCCATCGGAGCATACTGGCTTCATTCCTTGCAAGCTTACATATATCTTCAGCAGTCACGGCCCATGTTTTACTGCCATTTAGCATGGCAGTTTGTACATATGCATCATACAGTCTGCCTTTTACTCTGAGCGAGAGGCCCTTTATCACCAGCAGAGGTAAGAGCTCTCTGAACTTTACCCAGGTTATTCTTATTCTAGCAGCTACACTTTCAGTGCACCCTCCCTCGCTACTGACTTGGTCACCTAGGTAACAGAAGCTATCAACTACTTCTTGTTTTTCTCCCTGGAATGTGGCAGAAGGTGTTTACTGCACATTTTCAGTGTTTATTGCTCCTGAACATCTGTCACATACAAAAATTAACTTCTTAGTTAGCCTTCCTTTGATATTACTGCACCTCTTATGTGTCCATAGCTTACATTGGGTACATTTTATAGAGTTTCTACCTACGCCTTTTCTACAGATCATGCAGGGCCATCTACATATATATAGAATAGTTACCATGAAGCATTGTATAGAATATAATGTATAAAGGATCATGGATAAGGCCAGGCAATGCGAAGTAAGAGCAAAGCAAATCACAAGAAAACAAATATATGAATTAATGTAGACTTACCTTGCATTCAGTATTTCGGGGTTATGACCCCATCCTCAAGAAATTATTGAATATTGCAGATGTACATGTGTGTGAGTGTGTGTGTGGATTGGACATGTATGGAAAGTTGTTGCTATAGCAACCAGCTAGCTTCCTGTAATTCTCTTCTTTTGATGATGATTGGTTTCCTCTGTGTGTGTGTGTTTTACTATCTCTAGCTTTAATTTCATGTGTTAATCATAAATGAGTGTGACTGTCATGCAAGCAGCGTCCTTCATTTCCAGACATGGAAATGTAACGGTTAGTAAGGGAAAGGGCATCCAACTGTCAAAAAAATGCACATTAAAACGATAATGATCTCAGCACTTCGTTAGCATTGAAGATGCTTGGCCGAAGTACAATGTAATGGAACTGAACACAAACCCACGTGGACTTGTAAAGTGGACTTCTTTGCCTGCAACTATTAAAATTGTTTCAAATTTTGTCTCAACCTTAGCAATTTCGAGGGTGAGGATAAGTTGATTATATAAACCCCAGTAATTAACTGGCACCTATTTCATCAACCCCAAAATGATGGAAGGCAAAGTCAACCTCAGTGGAATCCTGCAAGTATTAGTATTTACTTATATGAAGAATAGTGTCCAACAGCAGATTAGCTATCAGCAAGTTGAAATTCCAGTCAGGTTTCAATTCTGAGTTAGTGCAAACACTTTGTTTATATATTTTGGGAAAGATATGTGAATGAAATGGGTTCATTCATAACTTTTGACAACAAGGTGTGAATATTACAAAATCCCTTTTTCAAAAATATAGACCATTTTGATTTCTTATTTAGAACGTCTTAACTTTGATAAAAAAATGAGATGATACGAAAGTCATGCCATTCCCAGAGTCATTAAACTAATTAACAGAATATTTCCAACAGACAAATGCAATAAAGTCTTTATTGACTTTAAAACAATGTAAATCACAAGCAAATATGATATATTTTCAAAAATGCACATACAAATCATTCAAGTTATTGTAGGAAAATATAAATCCCAAAGTTGAAAAATATCAATTATCTAACAGCATAAATTTATTTTCCTTCTCCTTCTTTTCATTTTGTTCTCTATTATTCTGAGTTCCTTAAAATGGAGTAACTTCACTCTTGCTGCCAAAGGAAATATCTATTTCCTCAGAAATATTAATATCAATGCCAGTACAAAATGTGCCATCAGCTGCTAGGTAAAGACATGCTGTTCCAATATCGGAAGGAGTTCCCATATGACCCATAACCAGCAAACAAAGAACACATGCACTTAATTAATGGAAGTTGTTCTTAACGAACTGTAGTTGTTAGTTGCTAGTTAGTAGATAGAGGACAGTGGCATGAAGAAGTGCCAAACTAAGTAAAATCACTGTCTTCCACATGTCTTCCACCATCACTGCAGGCTGGTCCTTTTAGATACTGGCACCACTTAAAAAGCAACCGTGCTGGTGCTGCGTTAACACACTTGTGCCAGTAGCATGTAAAAAGTACCCAGCACACTTTGTTAAGTGGTTGGTGTGAGGAAGAGCATCCAGCCGTAGAAACCATGCCACAACAGACAGTTGGAGTCTGGACAGCTCCTTGCTTGCCAGTTCTATGTCAAACTGTCCAACCCATACCAGCAATGAAAGAGGACATTAAACAATAATGATGAATTAACATTCCAACTGGACAAAAAACAGAAAGAACAGCCTAGAGTTCAGAACCGCAGTAAAAAGTCATTGAAGGTTTATGCTATTATTGGACATGTAATGTCTGTATGTATAAATGACAGCATTTAAAAAATCGAGAGATGATTGAGTATGATAGGAATCAAATGGAGAGTAGAATCTTTTTGGTTGCTGTCACAGATTTCCTTATTTGTTCAATTTTGTTCCAGTTGTTTTAAAATTTGTTTATACCAATTTAGTTTTGTATGCTAATTATGACAATGAAATAAATTTTGGTCATAAATTAATAAATAAAAAGTTTTAAAGTTTGCAAATTTGGGGTAATTTTAGCCCATCAAAAACCACCATTATATACACAGCTATAAATCTCACACTGGTGTTTGTTTCCATAGTAACAAGCAAAGCTGTTGTCTACCCTGTTTGCTTGTATATTTCCGAGCCTTAATTCTTTGTATCTCATTTTCATCAGTTGACTTATTTTCCAGGACCTTTTCTACAACATTACAATTCTATATCTAAATACAATATTACCACTGCAAAATCTTGTAACCTTTCTTGTTTGATGGAGAAAATGAAGATTAAGGAGGATGTTGACAAGGGTGTTGTAGCTAAAAGCAAGTTGTGTAAAGAGAGACATTATATGAAGAAGTGCAAATATTTCACGAGACATTATTCATTAAAGCTTATTCAAACTTCTTACAACTTTCATAACATTTTGCTCTCATTTTGTTGCTGCTGTCAATCCTTTTGTGACAGACAACTATCATGCAAAAAATGCCAGCTTCTGATCCATGTTTTTTGATTGACTAAAAATGACCAAACTTTGAACCTCTGTAAGATTTTTCTGAATTTTATCTGAGGAATAAATGAATCCTAAATTTGGATTCAGCACAAAAAAATTACATCAAGCTATCAAATTTGGAAATCAGTGACAGCAAGCAAAAAGATCTGCAGAGTACAAGAAAGAATGCACTAATACAGGCATGTGGTACATATTGATGATGACAGATATATCAAGAAAAGTTTAGTGAGTGTGGTCACTAATCTAAAAATGATCAAACTTTAAACCTCTGTAAAATTTTTCTAGAACAAGTGAATAGCTAAATCAAATTCAGCATGAAAAACTGCATCAATATACCAACTTTAAAAATGTTTACCTCATTCAAAAATTTCAAATAGTGTGGCAGCAATAGTAAAGATCAAACATATATATATATATCAAACAATAAGCAACACGGATTTCAAAAGTGATTGCAGTACGCACGTTTCATGCTACTTCAATTTATTTAAGTAATGTGAGCATTACCTTAAATGCAATATGAAGAGCAATCTTCAGCTGCACGAAAAATGTAGAAAATGTAGATCTTCAGCTGCACGAAGATTGCTGAAGATTGCTCTTCATATTGCATTTAAGGTAATGCTCACATTACTTAAATAAATTGAAGTAGCATGAAACGTGCATATTGCAATCACTTTTGAAATCCGTGTTGCTTATTGTTTGATTTTTAATCACCCATCCTTTTGGGATGCGATATTCGGGTGCCTTCGCATAAGTACCATATTCAAACCTTGAATATATATATATATATATATATATATGGTGGTGGCTTTTCTTTACCAACAGTAAAGATCAAATATATACATATAAGAAAAGCCACCACCTGCGACACTAATCCCATCAGGTTAGCCCCTTTCTTGAACGTGAAATTTGAATATATATATAACACACAAACTCCACACACCACGACAAACAACCTCAGTACACAAGCATATGAACATCACACCCAGAACGTATTATAAGATAATGCAAACATACAAATTTACCACATGACTGTTTGCCCAATAGTCAAATCCAAAGGATAATGCAAACAAATTTACCACATAACTATTTGCTCAAAAGTCAACTCCAAGGGAGATAATCACTCAAAAGCTGTCATGCAAGAATAGCGTTCCTTGGACCGATTATTTTCTTATAAATAGGTCCCTTGTCTACGCTAAAGTTTGTTTTCGGCTTTAGACCTTCTGAGGTCTAGCCGCTGACTGCAGAGCACCAGTCAGTTCCAGCGACGACACACCACCATTCAACACCTTGCTGTAAACTCCATCTTCGACGCCACTATCAGCTTCTTCGTCGCCAGCATCTACTCAACGTACACATCGCCAACAGCTCCTGCACTGGTTCTCTCAATACTGTTTGTGTGAATTGCCTCACCATAAAGAACAGCGAGTACAACCTGCGAGACCACCTGTAACAAATAACCGGTCGCAGCATCGTAGCCTCAACTTCTCAGGCGACAGTATCTTTTCTCTGGTTCTACTACAAACTGGTGACCCCGACGTGATCACGTGGTCGTGCCCGATGTCATCTGTTCACGCAGCCCGACGTTCACAC
>NC_068986.1:40687224-40690384 GCF_001194135.2 Octopus bimaculoides
TTTTTGTCGCTACAGTTATTTCCTGTATCGTCTGTTTTGTCTTGCACAAAATGACTGGTGGGGGGGGGCTCTGTAGAGAAGCTTCTCTCTCAGTTATATATATGTGAATGCGGACGTAGCAGATAACATCTAGCTTTCGGCCGCATCTTTGGACCCTGTTGTGTCCACCACTCTGATTGGTTGGTATTGGCGCATTTTTGCATCTTCAACACCTTGCTGCAAACTCCATCTTCGACGCCGACAGTGCGATGCGCTAAAGGAGCCGTTCCTTCGTCACCATCTCCTGGTCGCACGGTCGCTACACATTGTTTGCTATTGATTTGCATGTATGTATGAGTGTACGTATAAAAAGTACCTAAAATTGTTAGTACATGACTATATTCATTCAATTTACAAATATTAGTTTCAAATTTTGGAACAAGGCTAGCAAGTTCAAGGGAGAGGATATATCAGTTGCATTGACTCCAGTGCTTAACTGGTACTTATTTTATCGATTTCAAAAGGAATAAAATACAAAGTTGACCTTGGCAGAATATGAACTCAGAATGTAAAGACGGACGAAATGCTACTAAACGTTTTGCCCGGCATGCTAATGATTCTGCCAGTTCACCACCTTAACTTCAACTTAGAAATATTATCTACATGAAAAACATTACTCAGGCATCAGTAATTCTCAGTCACTACTCAGCGAAGGAGCATCTCCATGATTGCTCAATCTGCTAGAAATATCAGTCAAATCGCCCTCAAATAACGAAAAATGAATAATCGCCCTCATTACGAAAAAAGAATAAAATAAAAGTGACAGACACATTGCTATTGTGTGCGTATGCTTGCGCAATTGTGTGTGCACGCGTGCATGCGTGCGCGTGTGTGTGAATTTGTTTGCGGGAAACGAGATGTGAGGTGTACCTTTCATCATAACACTTTGGAATGAAGACCAGCCTTGAGCTAAACAGCAGCATCCACAACCACTACCATCAATATCATCACCATCAACTCTTTTCTGGCCTCTGCTTCACAGATCAATTTCACTGAAAATGAGATGTGAGATGAAGTCCGACATTGCACTTGCCTTTCATCATAGCGCTGCAGAATGAAAGCCAGCCTTGTGCTCAGCAGTAGCAACCGCAACCGCAACCACCACCACTGTCATTATTATCAACACTTTTCTGGCCTCTTCTTCAGATAAATTTTCTTACTCGTCATTCTCTATATGTACAAACTAACAATTGGGCTTGTTGGCATTGTTTCAATATTAGTAGCCTTTTACATGTCACCAGCACTGGCCACAACTACGATTTCCACGTGTCTTCTCAAGCACAGCAAATTGCCAAAGGTCTCGATCACTTGTCATTGCCTACATGAGACTCAGCACCCGAATATCATGCTTCACCACCTCGTCCTATGTCTCCCTGGGTTTACCTCTTCCACAGGTTCTCTCCACAGTTGGAGTTCAACACTTTTTTACGCATTTGTCCTCATCCATACGCATCACATGACCATACCAGTTCAGTCTTCTCTCTTGCACATCACATCTGATGCCTCTTATACCCAATTTTGTACATGCACACACACACACGCACACACACACACATGCATACATACACACACACACACATATATCATCATCATCATCATCATCATCGTTTAACGTCCGCTTTCCATGCTAGCATGGGTTGGACGATTTGACTGAGGACTGGTGAAACCGGATGGCAACACCAGGCTCCAGTCTAATTTGGCAGAGTTTCTACAGCTGGATGCCCTTCCTAACGCCATCATATAAATATATATATATGCATTTATATACATACATATGTATATACGTGCACACACACACACACACACATATATACATATACATTCTTTTACTTGTTTCAGTCATTTGACTGTAGCCATACTAGAGCGCTGCCTTTAGTCAAATGAATCAACCCCAGGACTTATTCTTTGTAAGTCTAGTACTTACTCTATCGGTTACTTTTACCGAACCACTAAGTTACAGGTACGTAAACACACCAACATTGGTTGTCAAGCGATGGTGGGGAGACAAACACAGACACACAAACATATACATATAAAAATATGACGAGCTTCTTTCAGTTTCTGTCTACCAAATCCACTCACAAGATTTTGGTCAGCCCGTGACTATAGTAGAAGACACTTGCCCGAGGTGCCATGCAGTGAGACTGAACCCAGAACCATGTGGTTGGGAAGCAAGTTTCTTACCACACAGCCACTCCAGCACCATAAAAAAACAGTATTAATGCCTCCCCAGTAGGGAATTGAACCCTGGTCTCACGCGTGACAGGCAGGGATACTTACCACTATATTACCAATATAAACATACATACATACATACATACATGCATACACACACACACACACACAGATGTATACGCATATACATTCACATATATACATATCTATATAATAATCTGCTTGTTCGTTCACCCATTAGGGATGTGAAAGTGGTGTGAGTGAGAGGTGGCATAAATGTGAAAGTGAGAGAGGGGGGATGTGAGTAGAGAAAAAAGAAGACTGGAGTATAAGACACTAGGGCTAAATGCATCACATGTTCAGCTGAAGGGAGAGGCAATGACCGAGGGAAACGACGGTGAGAGAAAAGTGGGGCAGAAGTGTTAATGACATGTTGTAGGGTGGGGAGGGGAAGGTGAAAGGAAAGAGAACTCTGTTAGACATGGGGTGGAGAATTACATGATTAAAATGTTTGTTGAAGAGGTAGAGAGAAAGCGAGAAATATGAAGTGCTTAGCAGAGGGAAATTTTAAAATTATGTAAGACATTATTGTGACTGGAAGTGAAATAACTTGGCGAAATAAAAATCATCCTTTCTTTCTTAAATAGTTTCTCTTAATCTTTTTTGTTCTGTGGAATTTCCACCGGTTCCACTAGTCTATATAATAACTTGTTAGTTCGTTCACCCGTTATACTTTTAGTTAGTCAGAGAGGTGGACTGAGTGAGGGAAGGAGTGAAAAAAGAAGAGAGGAAGAAGTAAAGAAAGATGGTTAATATTAGTACATTTAGTTCTGTGGCTGTTTACTGACAACTTTTTAAGGTCAATGATCTATCAGCTGAGAAGGTACAGTGTTCGGTAAATTCCGTAAAAAATTTTTACTTCCGCCCTAGCGAAGGCGGAGGTATT
>NC_068986.1:40690610-40691066 GCF_001194135.2 Octopus bimaculoides
AATCCGGTACCGGACAAGGATTCTGGATTGTTTTTCCTGTTTTTTTTTTGTTTTTTTTTACTTAATTTCTGAGAGCGGTCGGGTTCATTTTTAGTATTCTCGTTTGTGAGATTATTTCAGATATTCTCATTTTAAAACTCATCTCTGGATAATCGTTGAGAGGACGTTGGTGTTGCCTTGGCGGAGGTCTGCGCCCTCTGAGTGAGGGACATGTGTATGTGTTAAGGTGTGTGCGCGAGACAGAAAGTGTGTTGTGTGTATGTAGGATAGAGAGAGAGGTAGGGAGAGAGAAAGAGGGGAGAGAGAGAGAGGAGGAGAGAAGATGTGTTGCTTTGTATTTATATATGTATGTGTATATGGCAGATAATGGGTGTACGTATGTTTGTGTGCGTGTGTGACTGATCCAAGCCATTTTACACATACATGGCAATACCCCTCTCTCTCTCTCTCTCTCTC
>NC_068986.1:40691166-40692183 GCF_001194135.2 Octopus bimaculoides
AAAGCAAGCGATGAGAAGTTTGTAAGTTATTTGTAATATCTGTTCTTTATCACAGGTCATTACAAGAAGTACTATTTAACTTTGCATGAACAAAACACTCCCACCTTAGTAGAGTGTTATCAATAGTCATTCCACTTCTGAGGCATGGAGGTGGTGCTTAACGCACCAACCTCATCAAAGCTTGTTTAACTGATCTAACAGTCATAATGATCATTTCTAAACTCAATGGTTCAGTTCGAAAACTGGGAAAACATTGGTCAGCTTGGGATAATACTAGAATACATTTGCCCAAGATGTCACTGAGTGGGACTGAACTCAAAACTCCATAATTGTGAAGTGAATAACCCCACAGCCCAATTATAAGGTTCCACATCACTTGTATAAACAATCAATCATATGTTATGAAATCTCTAGTTTTGTTTGGGTTTCCATCCTAGAAATATCTGTATACTCCCTGAAGGCTTTTATTTAATTGAAACAAGTCAAATTGGAAATAATTACTCGAATGATTAACCATTTTCTGTTATTTAAGTTAGAATGATATTGTCATAACTTTTTATTTTATTTTTTATTTTCCTTGCAGTGAAGAATGGTGCAAAAGTTGCCTTTTGTGACATCCTTGGTATGAGACTTAACTTTTTCTATCCAGAACGTTTTTCAACACAATATTTACAGGCGGCGAGCTGGCAGAAACGTTAGCACACCGGGCAAAATGCTTAGCGGTATTTCGTCTGTCTTTACGTTCTGAGTTCAAATTCCGCCGAGGTCGACTTTGTCTTTCATCTTCTCGGGTCGATAAATTAAGTACCAGTTGCGTACTGGGGTCGATCTAATCGACTGCCCCCACCCCGACAAAAAAAAAATTTCGGGCCTTGTGATTAGAATAGAAAAGAATATTTACATATCAATATCTATAAAAGAGAGGATGTTTGTGTGTGTGTGAACGTGAATGTGGTTTATGCACGTCCACAAATTAGCACGCATGTCGCTCCAATTTTAGGAGAAGATTCGGAATGA
>NC_068986.1:40696956-40698972 GCF_001194135.2 Octopus bimaculoides
AAATTATAAAATTTCAATGAGTTCACTCCCCTGAATCTACAAGCACATTTCATCAAATGTGATAGGATTTATAGAATCGATTTTTAAATTTGTTTTTCTTATATTTTTGTGTAAATTTATGGTGAAGTTTTAAAGCAAAATATGCATAAATGTATTTTGATTTCATTGTTTCTTTTTAAAAAAAATTCTATTTCAGATGATGAAGCTAAGCCTATAGAAGAAAAAATGAACAAAATGGGACCTGGAGAAGCATATTATATCAACTGTAATTTACGTGATGAAGCACAAATCAAAGTAAGGGAGAATAATGTTTTATGAGCTGATGAAAGACTACCACATGCACGGAACATTAAAAGCCTAAAATAGGATATATAGAGAAGGAGAAAATATTATCTTGTTTCAGTCATTTCACTGTAGCCAAGCTGGGGCACTGCATTGAAAGGTTTAGTTGAACAAATTGCCTCCAGAACATATTTTTTGTAAGTTGGGTGCTTATCCCAGCAGTGTCTTTTACCGGATCGCTAAGTTGCGGGGGATGTATTTACAACAACACTGGTTATGAAGCTGTGCTATGGAATACACACACACACGCACGCACACATGCACGCACGTGCGCGCGCATGCATGGGTGCTAGTATAGTATGCTGTCTACCACGGTATCAAGCTATCTACTTTATCTTTCAGCTATTTCAGAGATAAAACACTTCGTGCATTATAAAGGAATTACACAAATAAGAAATATTGAATCTTATATTATTTCGTTGGCACGTCGGGGGTTCCAGTTGATCCAATCAACGGAACAGCCTGCTCGTGAAATTAACGTGCAAGTGGCTGAGCACTCCACAGACACGTGTACCCTTAACGTAGTTCTCGGGGATATTCAGCGTGACACAGTGTGACAAGGCTGACCCTTTGAATTACAGGCACAACAGAAACAGGAAGTAAGAGTGAGAGAAAGTTGTGGTGGAAGAGTACAGCAGGGTTCGCCACCATCCCCTGCCGGAGCCTCGTGGAGCTTTCAGGTGTTTTCGCTCAATAAACACTCACAACGCCCAGTCTGGGAATCGAAACTGTGATCCTGTGACCGCGAGTCCGCTGCCCTAAGCAGTGGGCCATTGCGCCGCCACAATCTACCTTATCTTTCAACTATTTCAGAAATAAAACACTTCGTACATTATAAAGTAATTACACAAATAAGAAATATTGAATCTTATATTATTTTATATGATAAAGAAATTACACAGATAAATCAAGACAATCCATTTTAACGATAAACACTTCTTATGTCATTAAGGAACAATACAAATAAATCATGTGTGTCTTTCCTCATAAGGTAGATAACCCTGGCTGTACTGTTTGACACCGTAGTAGACCGCTGCTGTATACTAGCACCCATGCATGCATGCGTGTTATGGGCTTCTTTCGGAATCTGTCTACTAAAATCACTCATAAAGCTAGGGTTGACGCAGGACTATTGTAGAAGCCATTTGACCAAAGTGCTGTGCAGTGGGATTGAACCCAAAACTACATGTTTGAGAAGCAAGCTTCTTAACCACACACCCACACCTGCACCTAGATGATTTTTTCTTTCTTTTTCTGGCATGGAAGGGAGAGAACTCCTTTCATGATTGAGCAATGTGAATGGGTAAACATACACAAATATTTTTTTTTATTGACATAAGAAAAGAGATTTGTCTGCAAATTAAATGAATTTTAGAAGCTATGATAAATGACAGTGAAGAGGCTAAAACACCTAATAGAGGACATCACAGATAAAAGCCAAACCATATAACAATTGGATCCAAAGCAGAAAGACAAACTTGCCTGGAATATCCCAGAGCATAAAACTACCTGCAGTGTTGCTGAGTAAGAGACCTGAAGTAAAATTAATTTGCTATCACTGGTGTAAATTCCTTTTGGACAGTTGAAGCAGGGAAAGAAACACGCACGCACACACACACACACACACACACACACACACACACACACACACACACACACACACACACACACACA
>NC_068986.1:40699499-40706128 GCF_001194135.2 Octopus bimaculoides
AGGGTAAAAACCAAAAACAAAATCAAGAGATTTGGTGGATAAAATTTGAAGAAAAGCAACAAAAATTCAATAGGTTATAGCAGTACGTACGTTTTGTACAAACTTCATTTATTCATGTTCATGTTCTCACTACATGAATAAATGAAGTTTGTACGAAATGTACGTACTGCTATAACCTATTGAATTTTTGTTGCTTTTCCTCAAATATATATATATATATATATATTCGATGATGATGATGATGATGATGATGATGATGATATGTATGTATGTATATATATAGGTATTTATATTATGGTTTAATATTCTTGATCTTTTCTCTCTTGCCAGAACATGATTGAAAAGGTGGTTGAGAAGTATGGCACCATAGACTGTTTAATCAACAATGCTGGCTACCGTAAGTTAACATCACTCTTAGACTTTTTTTTTCCAAATTATTTATATTACAAACCAATAAGGGTGCCTCTATGAGGTCTCATGACTTACGAGAAAGAGCAGACAATTCTTTGATTACATCTTGTTACCACCAGTCATCACATTTTGACAACTTCTTGTTGCCACAGTAATAACATCTTGAAGTATTTTTCACTGTAATATTGGGATACCAAATGATTTATAACAAATGGATTTTTTTTCCAGATCCAGGATGTGCTGCCATTGAAGATGTTACAGTTGAAAGCTTTAATAAGCTTCTTCAAGTAAATTTAATTGCTGTATTCCTTACATGCAAGGTGATTTTCCTCATTACTTAATTTCTGTATTCTTCTCTTATAAATCATCGTTATTGTTTCATTTCTTTACATCCTGTCTTAATTTTTCTATGTTAAATACCTTCCGCTATAAGCAAACAGCGTTATCTTTTTTATTTATTTATTTTTCACAACACTCATTGGAAATCCATTGTACACATCCATGCCAGTGCATTCATTTTTCCTGGGGACATTAACAGATGCTTTTAGTGTCCTGTCACACTCACAGCTCAATTATACATTGCCTTTCATGAAAATTAACACTTCTCTATCAATGCACTCTATGACCATGTCTCATTACCAAACATCATCATAGTTTTTATGAATGATCTATAGGGTTTATTTTTCTTACATACAGAGATATCTTCTGCTGGCAACAGAAGAAACAACTCCCAAGATTTCAACTTTTTTCTTACTCTATATAACTCACTTTAACACTCATTAGATCTACAGAACATAAACTACCAGGAACTATCGCATGAGTCGTTTTAGAAGTGTTAGCAGTTCATGGACTTCATTCATGGAATTTTCCCTACTGCCAATGACACCTGTACATCTATGAAATCTGAAGACTTCTCTGGAAACACCCATGAAGAATTGTTGACCTTTCTGAGAGAGTATGGTTGATTGCAATAAATTGATTTCTGTCCCCTTAAAAGCATTTAACAGTTCTCCTAGTTTTGTAACCATACTTAAACTATATCATGTAATACATTTATCAAAAACAATGCAACTATAAGATTCAAGAACAAAAAGGAGTTCATAGTTGATGTATTTATGAATGATGAATTCAATATTTTCAATATACTCGATTACAGGCCCACAATGCAATGCAAATACTATTAATCAAGCAGAAACAAACTGTTTTCCAGCTTGCCAGCCCTGATCAAACCATCCAACCCATGCCAGCATGGAAAATAGGCATTGAATAATGACGAAGATACATCTGACTCCGTGTGTGTGTGTGTGTATCTTGTTTCTGTCATCAGACTGCAGCCATGCTGGAGCACCTTCTTGAAGAGTTTAGTTGAGCAAATTGAGTACGTTACTTATTTTTTTAAAGTTGGTACCTATTCTACCAGTCACTTTTCCAAACTGCTAAGTTATGAGAATATAAACAAACCGATACCAGTTATCAAGTAGTGCTGATGGACAAACATACATGTATGTGTGTGTGCGTGTGTCCACACACATGATGGACTTCTTTCAGTTTCCATCTATCAAATCCACTCACAAGGCTTTGGTTCACCCAGAGCCTAAGACTACGGTAGAAGACACTTACCCATGTCACACAGTTGGATTGAACGTGGAATCCTACGGTTGAGAAGCAAACTTCTTACCACAGAGCCACAGCCGTGCCCATATCAATTTTAGAACCTTATTGATTTTGCATCAGAGGAGTCTACATTACTTAACCAATCCTTTGTTAATTCCAAATCCCTTAGTTTACTTTTTTTAACAAAACTCATTACATATTTCTCTACACTTATATCATAAACATTTTCAGTTTTCTGTGTTTTCTAGCCTTATATAGATCTGATTTTTTAAACTTTTTTTTCTTATTTCTTATTTAGTATGCCCTTCCCCACATACGCCTTGCCAAAGGTAACATCATTAATATTGCTAGTGTGGTGTCTTACCTTGGCCAGAAAGACTCCATCCCTTATACAGCATCAAAAGTAAGTAGTGTCATATATTTTATTTTTTATTCTTCTTCAAAAATCGAATACAGACACAATACTGTCTTTCCAGGCATTTATAAACCAGAACCTCTAAATAATCACATTATAATTCTGCTTGTCTTTCTGTTAGAAAGTTAGCATATGCATTATGCTCTTTACTTTTGCTACTGCTTTTGCTTGGATCAAGTTACCGTATGAGTTATTGGTAAAGACCTATCAATCCACGACTTAAATAGAGAGTTGTGTAATGAACTTTAAGGAAAATTTTATTTTGTAACTTATTGCATTTGTGAATCATTAGTTTGCTCATGTTTTATATTGGTAGTTTTGCGTGGATGACTATAATGGATTATTATATACCACATATATTTCTGTGCTGTATATTTAGTTTAGCATATCTGTACCATATATTCATATTTACTTTAGAATTGTATGAGGAGTGTGTCCAAGTGAATGTATATATTTGTTTATATAAGAAAATCATATATATAAATTATTGCATTCATATTTGATAAACCAAGTCAATTGTTGCTTTTCATTTGATCCTCTCTGATCATAAACAGTTGATAATGACAGGGGTGATGCTTGAATAGAAATCGGTCTAGTGAAACAATTTTTCACCAAGAGACTACTGCAGGAAGTGTTGTAGAGGTTGTCTACTCCATGAAATATCCAAGGCTCCAGCTAGGCCATTCTAATTTACAAGAAGGAACTTTAAATTCTTGCAACCACCAGACTAGTTCCCTGATACCTTGCAAAGTACACTATAAATGAACTCGTTGTATTTACACTAATGTACAAGAGTCTGTATTTCATTTAATTATGTGTGGACCAAAGTGACCACCCATGATTCAGAAAAGTCTGTAACCTGAAAAGGCTTTGGAACCAAAGGTTCCTGAAAATGGATATCGTATCTACATTTATCAAATCATACTACGTTTTTGATAAGCTCCACATTAATACTAACCAAGTAAACCTATGATAAAAACCATTCCAGCCATGACCATTCTGCCTTTCTTTAAGGTTTAAAGGAGTCTGACATTACATTCTCTTATGTATCCTTATCTTCAAACAGTAGTGTGGAATATGAGAGGTTTAGCTGCTCATTCTAACAGCTTTAGTGATCATATAGAAACTCCCCCATTGGCTCAGCCACTAATAAATATGTACCAGTTTATTTTTAGCATATTTTCCAGTTTCATTCTTATATTGAGAATACAACAAGCCTTCCATATTGGTCACTCAACCTGCAAGAAATACCAGCCAAATTTCCTTCTTGAAAGAATGATATATTGGAAAATATATTTGATACACAAAATAGTAATGGTCCCTCCATTTCTATAAGTAATTTGTGAGTTTGGGTTGCTCTTTTTAGCAGGTCAATCAACCGTACTGGATCATTTGATCAACAATGTATTATTCTACTGCTGTATTAATATAAGCAATACAAAATTTATCAACGAGTTCAGAATTGATAAAATAATTTCATATTACCTATTTTTTTCTGTTTTGTAAAACATTACATTCTTAATGACTTCCTACTTCACTCATTGTCACCTGATGTATTTGCCATGTATATGTATGTACACCTTGGCCTGTGACTGAACTCAATATACCATTATTTCAAGCAGTTTTCATACTCTTATCAGCTTTATTATATCCTCATACTCTAGATCAGACTATCTCAGTCATATCAACTTTGTGACACAATGAAAGTCAAATAAGAAATTAAGGTCAAATTTTGAATAGAAACTTTGTCATTCTTTAACATGTTTATCATTTATATTTTGCTGGCAGGGTGCTGTTGCAAGCATGTCAAAGGCATTGGCTATCAGTGAAGCTAAACATGGTGTTCGAGTGAATACGTGAGTAAAATTCTCTCTAAATATGAAACCCATTTCTGCAATTGTTGCTTCTTAGAGACATTAGCAAACTTTTTGAGAGGTACCACTGAAAATTTGGCTTCAATCTAATAATAGTAATAATGGGTTTATTTATACGGTGCTCAGGTGTTCTACAGCTCATCAAAAAATGGTAGAAGAGTGGACAAAAAGCAGCAATAAGTCCAGTAAGAAAGGCAGCAATGAGAACCAAAAGTGCATCCATAGAAAAGCGGATAAAAACTACAAGAAGTACAGAAAATCAAGCAGTAAAAGTGTCATAAACAGTGTATAAGCATTTCAGGAGTATTGTTGGCAAATTTCTGGAATCATGGAATTTTTTAGAGATGCTCTGTTTTGACAGCTAATATGAGTACATTATTCCGTGCTTTAATAATTCTGAGCAAGAAAAAACTGTTTCTATAAGCCATGAGTGCTACTCTGCTTTTTGGTTTTATAAGCTTGTTTATGGGTAGTAAAGTTAAAAAATTGGATAAAGATGGTGGTAATCTTATGAGCTTCTACAGAGTCACTTGCAAGATGTTGAAACTTTAGTGTGTCAATACCCAGAGAAGCAAGATGTTCAAGATATGATAAGGGGCTGACAGAGGGTATTTGTCTGGTTATACATCTCTGGACAGCTTCTAGTAGAATGATATTCTGGACACGATGTCAATTATGGACAAGTGATGCAAACTATAAGTGTGGATGTACTCAAATCATATATAGGTTTAAATAAATAGCAAATGAGCAGCTGACAAAGGTCTTACTCGGTGATGCTATGATATCTTCAGCCTTTTTGATTATTTTGGAAATGTAGTTTATCTAACAAATTGTTATTGACAAACATACCTAAATTATGTTCAGTAGCAGACCATAGCAATGCAACATGTGCAATTAACTACTGCATATCAGAATATGCTGTATGTCCTCAGTCTGACAGAAGTATGATACAACTGGAAAAGCAGATCACACAATGTCATTCGACTGTTTATATGCATACCATAAATCTGCTCAATAAAAACTGACTTGCAGTGCTGTCTTAAGGTATGGACAAGCAGGGTAGTTATCCAGGAGCGCCCATGACACTGGGGTCTAATGCTACTTTATGTTGTAGTTTGTTGTCAATAACTACAATGACCATAGTTCATTGCTTTGCTTACAGACCCATAATACAGTCAAGATGTCCCTGATGACCTAAGTTTTTGGTAATTAAACAGTCTCATTATAAAATATGAATTGTTTACATTAGTGTTTCCCAGCCTATTTTTTCCCCAGGCTCCACTTATTGTAGATGCCAGTACATTCATTTCTCCTGGGGACATGTTGTGGCTTGCTGTCAATAAATACAATGACCATAGTGCATTACTTTGCTTGCAGACCCATAATGCAGTTAAGATGTCCTAGATGACCTAAGTTACAGAATAACTAATTGAATTGTACAAACTTTATATCAAGCATTTACAATTATCTGAAATTTGGTGACACATTTGAAGTATGTTGAATTTCCTCGAAACTAAAATAGAATCCAGTAGCCATACGTTCTAATAATGGTAGTGAATAAAAAGACCACTTATCTCATACACAAAAAGAAAAAAAATTACTCTTAAGTAGCTACATGCAAGTCTTTTTCTAGTATCTTAATGATCCAGTTCACTGAATGCAATACTTTGGAGACAAAACCTACAGTTGCTTCTAGAGTAAATATGTATGAGGTTGTGCTGAAAAGTTCCTGGCTTTGGATAAAAAAAATACAAGAGGGTCAGTTAATTAGGATTTTATTAAACATATTCCCATCTCAGATTCATATGCCTGTTGTAGCAGTGCTTCAGTTTTTCTAAGCCTTGTAAAAGAACTCAGAAGGTTGGGTCTCTAACCAGGCCTTTCACGAAATCCTTAAAGCCAGGAACTTTTCAGCACTACCTCATAACTATTTTCATTTGAGATAAAATAAAAGTAAGGGTGTTATTGAAGTATTGTAAAGATATATAAATAGTTAATTTAAATATTCAAAGGCATATATATCATTATCATCATCATCGTCGTCGTTTAACATCTGCTTTCCATGCTAGCATGGGTTGGACGATTTGACTGAGGACTGGTGAAACCAAATAGCTACACCAGGCTCCAATCTGATTTGGCAGAGTTTCTACAGCTGGATGCCCTTCCTAACGCCAACCACTCAGAGAGTGTAGTGGGTGCTTTTATGTGCCACCGGCATGAAGGCCAGTCAGGCGGTACTGGCAACGGCCACGCTCAAAATGGTGTATTTTATGTGTCACCTGCACATAAAATACACCGTATATATATATATATAT
>NC_068986.1:40706256-40715581 GCF_001194135.2 Octopus bimaculoides
TATATATATAGGCATATACATGTGAGTGTAATAAGAAATTGGCTTCTCAATCACATGGTTCCTGTTTCTGTCCCACAACATAGCACCTTGTACAAGTATCTTCTATTATACTTACAGGCCGACAAAAAACTTGTGAGAGGATTTGATTGACAGAAACTGGAAGAAGCCCATCATATATATAAATATATGCCTGTATCTATGTGTGTGTGCCTTTGTGTTTGTCCGTTACCACTGCTTGACAACTAATGTTGGTTTGTTTACATCCTCGTAACATAGCAATTCAGTGTAAGAGACTGATAAAATAAATACTAGGCTTTAAAATTAGATACTGGGATTGATTCCTTTGACTAAAACCCTTCAAGGCGGTGCCCCAAAAGATCCACACTGAATGACTGAAACAAGAATAAGTTAAGATATATATGGCTGATGTAGGCAACCCTTCCTTCTGTCTATCACAAAAACAACCAACAAGTGGAATGACCCAATGGTACTATGAGGTTAAAGTAGGTCCACATGACAAGATATACAATAGTTCATTGATGTTAGGAGTGGGGAGAAGAGAACAGTTTGTAATGAATTGGTGCTCTTGCCTGTGTGTCTGAAATTGCTTCTTCCTTGCACATGTTACAAAGTTAATGCTGGTTGTTGTACAACAAAGATCAGAGATGTGGCTTACAATGACTTAGGAAAATACTTTCAAAATTTTTTGTCTTTTTAGAATTTCTCCTGGAGCCATATGGACACCTCTGTGGGAAGAAGTAATGTCCAAGGCAGAGAATCCAGAAGAATTTTACAATGATGGAGTGTCTTACCAGGTGAGAAATATTTCACAAATGTGTTTGGCTGTAAGGTTATGAAACATCTTTCCCAATCTCTTGATTTAGAGTTCAGCCTTTCCATATGGTACATTGGGGAAGTGTTTTCTCTTAAATTCCCAGACCAACTAAAGCTTTGTGAATGGATTTGGCAAACAGAAACTGAAAGAAGCTCATCATGTGTGTATGTTTGTATCTCCTTGACATTGCATGATAGTTATAAACGCTGCTCACACAGTAGCACACAGTATTGACTTATAAAAAACGTTTAATATACTTTATAGTATACGCCATATGTAAACAAACAAGTTTGTTTTTCGAAGCGCCGAAATGTATGGTAGAACAAGTAGAAAGATAAATTTTATTCAACGCATAGATACTGAACAGTATCAATATAAAGGATAAAATTCTTTTTTCGTTTTAAAAGCAGAAAAATTTGTCGGCAGCTAGCCATGATGACCGGACTCACATCCCTCTAATATCCGGTTAGAATGTTTTACCATTTAAGCTAAACCGCCTGACCGCCAAATTCTTCTGCAATTTAAGAAGATATAGAATCATCTAGGAATGCTAGATGTCGTATAGGTTACGCCATATGTAAACAAACAAGTTTGTTTTTACATCCCGACAAGTCATTAATAAATGATTTTCAATGCCATACAAGCTGTATTATGCATTTCCAATGTTATGTGAGAGCATGTCTGACCATGGGATGATATCACCCTGCTTGGAAATAGGTGAGGGTTAGTGACAGGAAGGGCACCCAGCTGTAAAAAATCTGATGAGATTGGTGCCATTAATGTCCCTCTCAGACTTTGTTGCAAGTCAACACCTGCAGAAAAGAACAGAGCAAGGAGGAAGGTCCAAAGAGCTGATGCATGGGAAGGAAGAACTGCATGTAGTAGTTAACATGAGACTTCCTGGCATATGGATGCAACAGTAAGTGATGAAATTAAAGAGGTGAGCAAGTCAAGAATCCCTGAGTGGAAATGGCATGAGCCCAGCCAGCACTGAGCAGCAGTGAACATTATAGATGAGTTCAAAAAGCAGTGGAAAAACCATGATGATGATAGTAAAGCTCACTTTGCAACCATGTGGTTTCAGGTTTAGTCCCACTGCATGGCACTATGAGCAAGTGTCTTCTACTACAGCCCAAAGAAGACCAATACCTTCTGACTATTGGTATTGGTTTATTTACATCTCTGCAACTTTAAAAATATGTACTGCAATTGATATGTTTAACCATGGGATACCTCTTACTCCATTCTCTTTTGTGTGTGGTTTGTTTGTACAAACGGTAAAGCTATAATCCTCTCCTGAATACTTTATTGATGTTTCATAACTGTAAAATAGACAAAATTGAAATAAACAAACAAAAGATATCTTTATTGTATGGAAACTATATTGACAAGGACACATTATGTGAGGGACCCTGATGTTAGTGTGTGTAACATACATAGATAGACACACATGTATATAAATACATATATTATGCCCCCTAGCGTCTGTTACTACCACCATTTCTGACATTGATTTAATGATGTTTGCACAAGTGTGTAAATATTCTCTAGCACTGCTTGTTGCCAATTATCTCAGTCCTTTGTTATCTCCTCTATGAGGATCAGCATCCAGAGTTCAGTCTTCTTGGGTCTCCATTTCCACAGATTTCAACTTTGAATACTTTTGTAGTAAGCTATTTTAATGGCCACATCATAGCACTGTTGTACTATGGCATTCTCCAGCCGATCAGGGCTGGGCATATATGAATATCAAAGGCAGTTCTCTGTCCATGAAGTGAAGTGGGAGTTTTTAATGTTATCAGATAGATGCCAGATGAGCAACATTTCTCTTGGAACAGCCTCATTGTTTTTCACACCAACTTCACACCTCTAACTCTAAATGTCTAGCCACTCTCAGCTTGCTACATCATGAACAGCCTATTTCACTTATGCCCACTTCACTCCATGAAATTCTTGATGATATCGGCCCACTACTCTGGTCTTGTTAGGAACAGTAGATTTTTATTTAAGCTAGCTCCATTTCTGTGAGCTTATGATGATTTCCAGCTGAACCTATTTTTCAAACATATGTAGAAATGCTTTCTCTGACTGATGCACACACTCCCTGGTTATGCTCTTATTACTTGTTAGCTTTTGTGATAATTTAATAAATTACATTATTTGTTTAAAAATTGCCTTCTGATATTCCATTACACAGCTTCTCAAAAGCTCACTCACAGGACTTTTCTATGAAAACTTTCATACTAGAAATTGGTGACCACACTCACTAAACTTTTCTTCAGATATCTGTCATCATCTATATGTACCACATGCCTGTACTAGTGCATTCTTTCTTGTACTCTGCAAATTTTTTTGCTTGCTGTCACTGATTTCCAAATTTGATATATTGATGTTGTAGTAACGCCTGCGCATGCATAGTCTTACGCATGCTTAGAATTAAACAAGCAAGCGTTTCCCGCTCAATTCATTCTCTTTCTCGCTGGCCAGCGATTGAGCATGTACGTGTGAGCAAGCTGTCTCTACATCTTTCGGACTTACACAAGACAGCTCGCTCACAACTACAGAACAACGTCCCCACAACTATGCTCATACACACACATCACCAATTGTAAAGATATGTATGTTTACCACCTGAATAAATGTTGTTTAAGTTGTTTAGTCTGGAGTTCAGCGTTCCGTTATATTCTTAATTTTATAGTAGGAAGTCAGGTATACAATCTAAAGATGTATAACCCACTTTCCTATAATGTAATTTTTCATGCTGAATCCAAATTTGAGATTCATTTATTCCTGAGAAAAAATTCAGAAAAATCTTACAGCAGTTCAAAGTTTGATCATTTTTAGTCAATCAAAAAACATGAATCAGAAGCTGGCATTTTTTGCATGATAGTTGTCTGTCACAAAAGGATTGACAGCAGCAACAAAATGAGAGCAAAATGTTATGAAAGTTTTAATGAGCTTTAATGAATAAAGTCTTGAGAAATATTCCAGCTTCTTCATATTATGTCTCTCTTTACACAACTTGTTTTTAGCTACAACACCCTTGTCTCCAAAGTAAGAAGCTGCATCCTCTTGGTATCCATTTTCTCCATCAAACATGAAAGGTTACAAGATTTTGCAGTGGTAATACTGTATTTAGATATAGAATTGTAATGTGGAAAATGTCCAGGAAAACAGGTCAAATTATGAAAATGAGGTACAAAGAATTAAGGTTGGAAAATATGTGAGCAAACAAGGTAGACTATGGCTTTGCTTGTTGTTATGGAAACAGACTCCAGTGTGAGGTTTATGGTCATGTGTATTATGGTGGTTTTTGATGGGCTAAAATTACCCCAAATTTGCAAACTTTAAAAGCTTTTTAAAACTTTTTATTTATTAATTTATGACCAAAATTTATTTCATTGTCATAATTAGTATACGAAACTAAATTGGTATAAACAAATTTTAAAACAACTGGAACAAAATTGAACAAATAAGGAAATCTGTGACAGCAACCAAAAAGATTCTACTCTACATTTGATTCCTATCATACTGAATCAGCTTATTTAAATGCTGTCATTTATATATACAGACATTACATGTCCAGTGTGTGAAGGTGCATGGCTCAGTGGTTAGAGTGTCGAGCTTACAATCGCGAGGTTGTGAGTTTGAATCCTGAACCGGGCTGTGTGTTGTGGTCTTGAGCAAGACACTTTATTTCATGTTGCTCCAGTTCACTCATCTGTAGAAATGAGTTGCGACGTCACAGGTGTCAAGCTGTATGGCGTTTGCCTTTCCCTTGGATAACATCGGTGGCATAGAGAGGGAAAGCTGGTATGCATGGGCGCCTGATGGTCTTCCAGAAACAACCTTGCCCGAACTTGTGCCAGGGAGGGTAACTTTCTAGGTGCAATCCCATGGTCACTCGTGACCGAAAGAGGTCTCAGCAACATGTCCAGTAATAGCATAGACCTTCAATGACTTTTTACCACTGTTCTGAACTCTGGGCTGTTCTTTCTGCTTCTTTCCAGTTGGAATGTTAAATCATCATCATCATCATCATCATTTACCATCTGCTTTCCATGCTGGCATGGTTTGGATGGTTTGACATGGAGCTGGCTAGGAGGGAGCTGTCCAGACTCCAAATGCCTTTTGTGGCATGGTTTCTATGTCTGGCTGCCCTTCCTAACACCAGTCACTTAACAGAGTATGCTGGGTCCTTTTTACATGCCTCCAGCATGGGTGCGTTCATACAGCACCAGCACGGGTGCTTTTTAAGTGACACTCACACCTAAAAGGACAATCCTGTATGTGTGGAAGACAGTGATTTTACTTAGCTTGATATGTCTTATCAAGTACAGCGAATCCCCACACCTCCTGGTCCCTTGTCATTTCCTCATTGAGGCCCAGCATCCAAAGATCCTTTCTCAGCACTTTGTCCCATGTCTGCCTGGGTTTACCCCCTCCACAGGTACCTTCCGCAGGTACCCTCCACAGCTAGAGCTTGACACTCCTTTATGCAGATGTCCTCTGTCCACCTACAAACAACTAATAATTATTGTTTATTAAGAACAACTTCCATTAATTAAATATTTATGTTTTTTGTTTGCAGGTTATGGGTCGTATGGGAACACCTTCAGAGATTAGTACAGCATGTCTTTACCTAGCAGCAGATGGCACATTTTGTACTGGTATGGATATGAATGTTTCTGGAGGAATAGATATTTCTGTTGGCAGCAAGAGTGAAGTTACTCCATCTTAAGGAACTCAGAATAATGGAGAACAAAATGAAAAGAAGGAAAAGGAAAATAAATTTATGCTGTTAGATAATTGATATTTTCCAAATTTGGGATTAATATTTTTCTACAATAACTTGAATAATTTTTGAAAATATATCATATTTGCTTGTAATTTAAAGTGTTTTCAAGTCAATAAAGACTTTATTGATTTTGTCAGTTGGAAATTTTCTGTAGCAATTACATAGTTAATTAGCTTAATGATTCTGAGAATGGCATGACTTTCATATCATCTCATTTTTTTATCAAAGCTAAGACGTTCTAAATAAGAAATCACAAAGGTCTGTTTTTGAAAAAGAGATTTTGTAATATTCACGCCTTGTTGTCAAAAGTTATGAATGAACTCACTTCATTCTCATATCTTTCTCAAAATATATAAATGAAGTGTTTGCACTAACTCAGAATTGAAACCTGACTGGAATTTCAACTTGCTGATAGCTAATCTGCTGCTGTGCACTATTCTTCATATAGGTCAGTATTAATACTTGCAGGATTCCACTGAGGTTGTCTTTGACTTTCATCCTTTTAGGGTTAATGAAATAAGTATTAGTTGAGCACTTTATTTGATATAATTGACTTAAACCTTCCCCTGACACTGCTGGTCTTGTGCCAAAAAGTTGAAACCAATATCAATACTTGCAGGTATGTCTGTATGATTAAAAATTTCACTTTACAAGTCCATGTGGTTTTGTGTTCAGTTCCATTGCTTGGCACTTTGGCCAAGTGTCTTCAATGCTAACGATGCTATTGTACACCAATAATGAGATCAGCATTGTTTTAACGTCCACTCTTCCATGCTCACATGGATCACATGGAATATTGCTGAGATGGATTTTTCTACAGTTGGATTCCCTTCCTCTTACCAACCATCAAATTTTCAAGTCAGGTAAAAATGCTGGTGGGGTTGAGCTTGTCTTTCATCCTTTTGGTCTCAATGAAATAAGTGTCAGTTAAGTACTGGTGTTGGCATAATCGACTTAAATCCTCCTCTCACATTGCTGGCCTAGTGCCAAAATTTGGAACTAATATCAATACTTGCAGGTATGTCTGTATGGTTAAGAAGTTCACATTACAAATTCCATTGCACATGACCTTACCCAAGTATCTTCAATGCTAACTGCGCTATGTCCACTTTTCTATGCTCATATGGATCAAATGGAATATTGTTGAGGTGGATTTTATTACAGCTGGATGCTCTTCCTCTTACCAACTGTCACATTTCCAAGTCAGGTAGCATTTTCCCATGACCAGACATGTTTTGACAGAAAACTGGAAATGGAGGACACTTCTGGCATGAAGGTGTCTCTCATTTATGATTATTGCATGAAGTTAGAGCAAGGAGACAGTAACACACGCACATGTACACAGACATACACACACATACATATATACATGTATGTTGAAAAATATATTGGTATAAATTTGTATGAATATATACATATGTACATGTACAAATATATGCATATATATGTGCGTGTGTGTATGTGTGTCTCAGTGTGTGTGCAAATACCCCCCACATGACAGGTTTCTTTCAGTTTCCATCAATGAAATTCAGTTATAAAGGCTTTGGTCAGCTCAGGGCTATAGTAGAAAATATTTACCCATGGTACCACACTGAAACCATGTAGTTGGGCTGTTGACGTCTTACCATATGACCACTAAAATTAAATCAGTGTGCATATGTGTCTTTCAAATAGTATCAAAATTAAAATTAAATCAACCATTTTGTTTGGTGTATAGCAAAAGATCCACTGAAAAGAGGAATTGATTTTTTTAAAAAACCTCAAATTCATATTGTGATATTTAAAACGTTGCAATGATGTAAGCAACGCTACTGATTTTTTAAGGTTAACCCTGTGTAACACGATTTTTGACCTTAAGTAGCAACTGTTATTTCCTGTTACGTTTATTCAAACCCCAAAGAATCCCTCTCAACACATGGCTATGATGCTCCCCCACCACTCTTGCTCATGATCAGAGATGCATATATTGTCAGCCATTAAGGGACATGCTCAAGAGAATAAGGTCAGGCAACTGACAAGCAAATCTGTGGTATTGAATAGAATATTTGTTATAATGATATTTCTGCTTCAGTAACTCAGCATTGAATCTGTGTGAAACGTAATGGAAAATAGGTCAGTTTCAAAACATTGGTGTTCAGGTCACAAAAGCAAAGTTTGAAGGGAATAGTGGTAATTTCCTTCAATTTCTAGAAAAATGCAAATAGGTTGAACGACACAAAAAAAAAAAAGAGAAAAATTTGTTACATGGTCTACTCTTACATGTTATGAAGAAGACAAAAGTTTAAATTTATTGTTGCAAAAATCGTGCATTATAAATGGCACCATATAGGACATCAAGTTACCATCTGGCTCATATGTAATGTTAAAATATAATACACCTTATATATATTTGCTGTAGCATGTCTAAGTCATGAATTAGAATGGTGTGGTAAGTAGCTTGCTTACCAACCACATGGTTCCGGGTTCAGTACTTCTGCGTGGCACCTTGGGCAAGTGTCTTCCACTATAGCCTCGGGCCAACCAAAGCCTTGTGAGTGGATTTAGTAGACGGAAACTGAAAGAAGCCCGTCGTATATATGTATATATATATGTGTGTGTTTGTCCCCCCAACATCGCTTGACAACCGATGCTGGTGTGTTTACGTCCCCGTAACTTAGCGGTTCGGCAAAAGAGACTGATAGAATAAGTACTAGGCTTACAAAGAATAAGTCCTGGGGTCGATTTGTTCGACTAAAGGCAGTGCTCCAGCATGGCCGCAGTCAAATGACTGAAACAAGTAAAAGAGTAAAAGAGTATGAATTTTTTGGTGGTGTTCTTGTTGGATTAGTCTAGTCTGTAATATTAATATTTCAACATGTGGTGCTTGTTGTTTAGCCCCAGGTCAGCCTGAGTCAAGCAGACATATGATCAAAAGCATTCTAGCCATAATCATTCTCTATGATGCCAGTGTCGCGTAACTGGTACTTATGTCGGTGGCACGTAAAAAGCACCCTTTGAGTGTTGGACGATATGTTGTGCTTGAAAAGATCTATCAAACCAAGTACAATCGTAGTCATGGAAGATGCCAGTGTTGCATACCTGGCACGTAAAAAGCAGCCATGGAACTTTGGACCTCACAAGGGCAGTGAAAAGTGACCGAGACCTTAAGCAATATACATGCTTGAGAAGACCTGTCAAGCCAATATTTGTAAATTGAATGAATACAGTTATGTACCTACAATCTGATGTACTTCTTATACATACACAGAAGCATGCACGTTGATAGCAAACGACAAATCCAAACACAAAAACAGCAAAGGGACAGGAGTCCAATGAATATCATTAGTCTGAATTTGGAAAAAGGAAGGGAGTTAATCACACTTGTTTGGAATCTAAGGGAGGTAATCATGCCTGTTGTCCAGACTTAATTTATCGGTATTAACACGGGTTTCAGTCATCCTTCGATAAATTTTCACATCTTTTTTCACGCAGTACCGGACCAAATATCCGGAAAGCTTGTGAGCAGAGGTTGTCCGGATGCGTGCATTCACCAATTTGTTAGAGACATTCTATATATATATATGCGTGTGTATATATATATATATATATATATATATATATATATATATAGGAGTTTGGCAAAAGAGACCGATAGAATAAGTACTAGGCTTACAAAGAATAAGTCTGGGGGTCGATTTGTTTGACTAAAGGCA
>NC_068986.1:40715665-40726903 GCF_001194135.2 Octopus bimaculoides
GATTTGACTGAGGACTGGTGGACCAGGAGCCGACACCAGGCTCCAATCTGATTTGGCATGGTATCTACAGCTGGATGCCCTTCCTAACGCCAACCACTCCGAGAGTGTAGTGGGTACTTTTACGTGCCACCGGCACAAGGGCCAGTCAGGCGGTACTGGCGACGGCCACGCTCGAAATGGTGTATTTTACGTGCCACCTGCACAGGAGCGAGTCCATCGGCACTGGCAACGATCTTGCTTGAATGTCTTTTCACGTGCCAGGGAGGCGACGTTGGTAACAATCAACAACCACGCTCGAAATAGTGTATTTTATGTGTCACCTGCATAGGGGCCAGTCCATCGGCACTGGCAACAATCTCGCTTGAATGTCTTTTCACATGCCAGGAAGGCGATGTTGGTAGCGATCATGCTGGTGATAGACCCCAGTATGCAACTGGTACTTAATTTATCAACCTCAAAAGTATGAAAGGCAAAGTCGACCTCAGCGGAATTTGAAGGTATTAATATTAATTTCTTAAATGAAGTGAGGTGCATAGCAGCAGTTTAGCTTTCAACAAGTTGAAATTCCAGTCAGGTTTCAATTCTGAGTTGGTGCACACTCTTCATTTACATATCTTAGGAAAGATATGTAAATGAAGTGAGTTCATTCGTGACTGTTGGCAACAAGGTATGAATGTTACAAACCCCACTTTTTTTTTTCCAAAATGTAGACCATTTTTATATAATTCTATTCAGGAAGTCTCGAGCTTCAGTGAAAAATAAGATGATGTGAAATTCATGCTATTCTCAGAATCATTAAGCTAATTAACTGTGTAATGACTACAAAAAATTTCCAACAGACAGAAAAGCAATAAAGTCTTTATTGACATTAAAACACTATGATGTATTTTCAAAAATGCACATACAAAAGTATTTATGCTATTGTTGAAAAATATAAATCCCAAATTTGGAAAATATCAATTATTTAACAGCATAATATATTTTTTCTTTTTCCTTTCTATTTTTTCTCCATTATTTTGCGTTCCTTAAGATGGAGTAACTTCACTCTTGCTGCCAACAGAAATATCTACTCCTCCAGAAACATTCATATCCATACCAGTACAATATGTGCCATCAGCTGCTAGGTAAAGACATGCTGTACTAATCTCTGAAGGTGTTCCCATACGACCCATAACCTGCAAAGAAAGAAGAGAAGCATGTGATTAATGGAAGTTGTTCTAAATTATATGTAGTCATTAGTTGCTAATAAGCGAATGATTTTTGAGACAATAAACATTCCAACTGGAGAGAAGCAGAAAGGACAGCCCAGAGTTGATAACAACAGTGAAAAATCATTGAAGGGAGAGACAGACTTAAGAAGAAGAAAAAACTGGTGTAAATTGAGGAAGATTTGGTTGCTACTTCTAGCAATGGAACAATCACATAGTAGCTACCTCATACACTCAAATTAGCATACATTTTTCTGTACTGCTTGAAATTAAAAAAAAATTTTTTTAGAGGAAGATGTTTAGTTTTCAATACCAGACAATGAATAGTAATCTTGGATTTCAACCCATTGGTAAGCGAGATCCAAAGGAAGACAATGGCTAGATTTGAACTTATCTACTCATAGATACAAATGCACTAGAGAGAGAAAATGACATAGGAAGAATGAAACTGGTGTAAATCGAGGAAGATTTGGCTGCCATGTAATAGTATCTACCCATAGATACATAGATTACATAGCATTTGTTTTAAGTAAATGAAACAACAAAAACTATTATAGCTTACATATAAGATTAAATAATATGAGAAGGTACCCAAAAGTAATTGGAAATGTTCTCTGTGAAACAAACCCATTGTAGTTCAGGCTTCTGCAGCTAGAAGCCACTTGATGCGACCCTCAGGCATCAGTCTACCAACTGGTGTCATTGGGTGAAATTGTACTGCCACATGGTGCATTTTTATTTTGTAGTGCTTCTTCCCTATTTGTCGATTTTTGTGATGGCTGAAATGAAGGAACAGCATGCTTCCATGAAATTCTGCAGGTGTTGACTTGCAACAAAGTTCAAGAAGAACATCAATGACACCAATCTAATCAGGTTTTCTACAGCTGGGTGCCCTTCTTGTCACTAAACCTCAGCTGTTTCCAAGCATCATCCCATGGTCAGACATGTTCTCACAGAATATTGGAAATGCATAATATAGCTTGTATGATATTGAGAATCATTTGTAACTATCATGCAGTATCAAGGAGATACAAATATACACACATCATGGGCTTCTTCCAGTTTCTACTTACCAAATCCATTCACAAGGCTTTGGTTGGTTCGGGGTTTTAAATGAAAACACTTGCTAAAGGTGCAACATAGTAGGATTGAACCCTCATTCATGCAGTTAGGAGATAATCTTAACTTCACAACCAAGCATATTTGTGAAATATTTCTCACCTGGGAAGATACTCCTTCATTGTAAATTTTTTCTGGATTCTCTGCATTTCTCTTTAATTCTGCCCACAAAGGTGTCCATATAGCTCCAGGAGAAATTCTAAAATGGCAAAAAATTAAAGTATCAAATATCATGACAAATATCAAGTATCATACAAATTGTTTTGTAACTTAAAGTATGTAAAGATAATTTATTTTGTTGTATTTAGTAATAAATAATGTACTTACATGTTTGCAACAATACAAAAATCCCTAAAACGATGCAGAAATTAAGTTACATCCTCAGGTGAAAGAAAAATCCGAAAGTCTCAACATAACATTTCAGAAAGAAACAGTTTCACACTCTCACAGGTAAGAGCAGAAACTCGTTACAAATAGTTCTCTTCACTCCACTTCTAACTTCACTGAAATATGCTATATTTTGTCACAGGGCACCTACAAAGGGGAATTATCCAAACTCCAAAGAATTCCTCTCAACACATAGCTATGATGCTCTCCCACTACTTCTGTTCATGAACAAAGATGCACATATCGTCAGTCATTAAGGAACATGCTCAACTGGTTATGGTCAAACAACTGACAAACAAATGTGTGGTATTGAGCAGAATATTTGCTGTAGCCCATCTTTTATACCAAGACAAAACATGTACAACAATTATTATTATTATTATTATTATTTTTATTATTATCATTATTTAAGACGTCACACAGTATCCAATATCATGATGTTGTTGACTGAAGATGTGCCTAGCAGGGGTCTGTACTGTCTGTCAAGTCACAACAAGGACCTCAGACAGACAGTACTTTATGCAATATGCATGCAATTCCAAGTAATGCTGATTTTTGCAATACACCTATATTGTAAGTATCTCTAAAGTTTCCAGATGTTTTTTCAGCTTGGGTGGTATTGAACTTAATGTTCTAATGACAACAGAGACAACCTTTATGTTTGACTCTTGTAGCTGCCACACATTAGTGATCTCAATTCTCAGGTTTTCATATTTATCAGTCTTTCCTCTTTCTTTCATGATGAAATGTTGATGTCCTGGCACTGCCGTCAATTATTAGGCACTCCTGTTTGTTGCTCCTAAAGGCTACTATATTTGGCCTTTGGTGCTCTAACACCTTGTCTGTCTGGAAGTCAAAGTCCCAGAGGATTTTTGCCTTCCCTTTTTCATCCATTACCTTTTCCAGTGTACTTTGGTATGAAGCACCCATTACCTTGTATCCATACTTGCGGCATAGTAGCCAGTGAAGGTTTTGGGCTATCTTGTCATGTCTGTGCTTGTACTCTTTCTGTGCAAGACTTTCACAAGCACTAACAATGTGAGTCACGCTTCCAACCCTCTTCCCACACATTTTTTAGAGGTTTGTTGCACTTCTGTGGTATATATCCCTTTTCACTGAGTTGGTATTCAATGCCTGGTCCTGGGCAGCGGTGATTAGGCTTTCAGTTTTCTTTTTTAGGTCACATTTGTTGAACCACCTCCATGATACTTCCTGGTCTTTTAATTTGTTAGTTTCACTGTGGAACTGACCATGTAATTCCATGCGGAGTAAGGTTTCTTCTCTCTCGTTGGCTGTTCATGATCAGAATTCATGAGCATTCTCAAGTTATCTTTGGTAATTCCTTCAGCATTAGCAGCATACTGTAGCAAGTCTTGTTTGCTGTTTACCAAATATTCTACCATGTTTCTTCTTTCACTGTTGATGCACTCCCATATGCTAATCAGTTCACATCCACCTTTATCCCTCTTCCTGTAGAGCCTGTGTACAATCGCCTTAGGGTGGAGGGCAATATGCATTGTCATTGTCTTTCAGGTAGTGCGATCGAGTTGGTTAATCTCCACTTGTGTCCATTTCAAGATGGGTACACTGTAGCAGACTACAGCAACAGTTCATATGTTGATGGCAGTCACAAGGTTCCTTGAGTTTAGTTTTGATTTCAAGAGAAGTTTGAGGCACTTCAAATATGCAGTGATGACCTTGTCTTTCATTTCTCTGAGCAAGATATTGTCCAGTTCCAGGATCCCAAGGTACTTGTACCCATCATCATCTGGGTCTTCCATTCTCTCTCCATTTGGCAATTCTATGCCCTTATTGAAGCCAAATTTTGTTTGCTGCCTCTCAAAAAGGTTGGTTAGAGAGCTAAGAAGCAACAATTGCAATAATCGGTTTCATATTTGGAAAGAATTTTACTCACGTATTCACTCGAACACCATGTTTAGCTTCACTGATAGCCAACGTCTTTGACATGCTTGCAACAGCACCCTACCAACAAAACATAAATGATAAATATGTGAAAGAATGGTAATGGTTTACATATTACACAACATCTTCAGTGCTGCTTTTTTATATTCTCAATGTTTTCCCCTAAATTTTAAGTATTTTTTTCTATATATTTTGTGCTGTTTGTATATTTTTCTATATTTTCTCTAAGTGTTGCAGTGCATTTGTGCCTTGTAATGGATATCTAGATGTGTAATGGATTTTTAAAACTATAATTCAAGGTTTTAGAAAATCAATACTTGTGCATGAACCTCTTGAAAAACATGTTATATATTTTTTTAATATTGAAGTTTAATTAATTAAACAAGGTAACCAATAGCTTTCTATATTTTCCTATCTGTTAACTTTAGAACACTCTTTATTAAACTTTCTCTTCAAAATGTGACATTAATTTTTTTAATTGTTTTTCAGGTGTCACAAAGTTGATACGATTGAGATAGTCTGATCTAGAGTATGCGGATATAATAAAGTCAATAAAAGTATGGAAACTGAGTTCAGTCACAGGCCAAGGTGTACATACATATACATGACAAAAATGTCAGTTGACAATAAAATGAGTCTGAAGTGGGGATGATTGACCTTCTAGAAAGAGCAACCAACACTCACAAATTACCCATAGAAATGGAGGGGCTATTACCAGCAGAATTGTTAACACACTGGACAAAATGCTAAGCAGTATTTCTTCCAGTTTTCCATGTTCTGAGTTCAAATTCCAACAAGGTCAACTTTGCTTTCATCCTTTTAGGATCAATAATATAAGTACCAGTTGTGCACTAGGGTTGATGTAATCGATGTTCCCCCACTCCCCTGAAATTGCTGGCCTTGTGCCAAAATTTGATTCCAATATTAATATATTTTATGTATGTATATATACATATATATATATATATATATATATATACACACCCACACACACACACATATATATATACATATGTATATATATATATATATATATATACACATACAAAATTGAGGATAAAACCATTTAAAGCCAGCGAGTAATAAAACCACACAGGTAACAAATAATACTAATATATTATAATATAAATATAATTATATTAAAGGGTGCAGATAAACCCTACCAATACCCTAGAAATAGACACCAAGTATATATGATTTTCCTACAGAAATAAATGTATATATTCACTTAAATACATTTTTGGTATACTTGTAAAGTAAATATGAATATATGGTATAGATATGCTAAACTAAATATATGGTACGGTGCTATTGCTAGTGCAATGTAAAAGTGGTTATGTCAGTGCCACATAAAAGCACTCATGCCAGTGCCTCATAAAAACACCCAGGACACTATAGAGTGGTTGGCATTAGAAAGCTCATCCAGCCAAGGAAACCATGCCAAAACAGACCAATGGAGCCTGGGCAGTTCTCCAGCTGGCCACTTCCTGTCAAACTGTCCAACCCATACCAGTATGGAGAATGGATGCTAAAAGATGATGATGATGATGTTGCTACAGATACACTTAAACTAAAAATTGTGGTATATCATAATTATCCATTATAGTCATCAACTCGAAGCTACCACTACAAAATTTAGTTAGAAAAATGAGCAAACTAACAATTTACGAATGCAATAACTTAAATATTTTCTTTAAATGTCATTTAATGTTCATTAAACATCTGTCTATATATGTCCTGGATTGATAGGTCTTTAGCAATAACTCATATGGTAACTTATCCAAGCAAGAGCAGTATCAAATGGGAAGAATATAATGCATGTGCTAACTTTCTAACAGAGTGAGAAGTAGAGTTATAATGTGATTATTTAGAGGTTCTGGACCATTGGTGTACAGAAAGGCAGTGTTGTATCTGTATTCAATTTTTGAAGAAGAATAAAAAATAAAATGTATGACACTACTTACTTTTGATGCTGTATAAGGGATGGAGTCTTTCTGGCCAAGGTAAGTCACCACACTAGCAATATTAATAATATTACCTTTGGCAAGGCGTATGTAGGGAAGGGCATACTAGATTTAAAAAAAAAAAAATGAAAAATGAAAAATTGGATCTATATAGGGCTAAAATATTCATAATATAGATGTAGAAAAAATTGTAATGACTTTTGTAAGAAAAATAAAGATATTTTGAATAAACGAGTGATTGGTCAAGTGATGTAAACTCCTCTGATGAGAACCTAATGAGGTTTGAAAGTTGATATAGGTACAGGTGTGGCTGTGTGGTAAGAAGTTTGTTTCTCAACTACAGGGTTCCAGGTTCAGTCTGTGTGGCACTTTGGGAATCTTCTACTAAAGTTCTGAGGCTCTGAGTGACTCAAAGCCTTGTGAATAGATTTGATAGATGGAAACTGACAAAAGCCCATCAAGTGCATACTTGTGTGTGCATGTTTCAAAGAGTGCAGTTCGATTATAACAGTTATTTTTACAATGGAAGTGACAAAGGAGCATATTTGGCATATTTTGCTTTATGAGTTCAATAAAAGCAACAACACAACGGAAAGTGTGAGTAATATTAATGCAGTATATAGGGATCAGACAATAAGCGTAAGCCAGAGTCAGTGGTGGTCTCAGAAATTCTGAGCCAGAAAATACAGCCTAGAAGATGAGCCTCATCCTGGAAGATCTGTAGAGCTCGATGAGGATGTCCTGCAAACCCTAGTGGAACAAAATCTCATTGTAATTGTTGAGGAACTAGCAGAGGAGCTTGGATTTTGTCATTCAACCATTCATAGACACCTGCATGCCATCAGAAAAGTCAGCAAATTGGGTCAATGGGTTCCTCACAAACTTCTGAGTCTAATCACCCACAGAGAGTGAATGTGTGCTCTTCTTTCCTGTCACTTCTCATGAATTAACCTTTTTTGGACCGAATAAAGATTGGTGACGAGAAATGGGTTCTCTATAAAAATGTTAAGCACTGAAGATAGTCGGTTGGGACAGGAGAAACACTGGTACCCCAGGCTAAAGAAGGTCTTCACCCACATAGGGTGTTATCTGTTTGGTGGGATATGAAAGGTTTAGTCCACTTCAAACTTTTTAACCCAAACCAAATGATAACAAAGGAGATCTGCTGCAAGCAGCTTGTGTGGCGTAAGTCAGTGCTAGAAGAAAAGTGATCATCTTCAGTTTCAAGACGAAAGGAGTTGTTCCATCAGGATAATGCTTGGCCACATACAGTAAGGACAACATTCTAAAGGCTGGAGCAGTTTGAATGGGAAACGATGCTCCACCAACCATATTTGCCAGACATTGTCCCATCTGATTATCATTTATTCTGTAGTCTTCAAAATCATTTGAATGGAAAAAATATGAATTCTGTAGATGAGGTCAGAACAGTACTGGAGGGGTATTTTTCATCACGGACAAGTGAATTTTGAAAGAGGGACCTTGCAAGTCTACCAGATAGATGGAAGAGCATTGTAGAAAATGAGGGAGTGTATATTCTAGATTAAAAAAGAACTTTGTTTATCTTAATTTTGAAAAATAAAAGAAGTATAAAAAAAACGCATTATTTATGGGATGACCCAGTATGTATACACACACACACACACACACACGTGTGTATATGTTTGTCTCTCACCACCATTTGACAACTGGTGTTGGCTTGTTTATGTTCCCATAACCTAGCAGTTTGGCAAAAGAGACTAATAGAATAAGTATCAGCTTTAAAAAAATAAATAAATACTGTGGCTGATCTGTTGAATTAAACCTTCCAAGGAAATTTTCCAGCATGGCTGCAGTCTAATGATTGAAACAATATATGTATGTCATTATTCAGCTTTATTTCAAGATTTCTTGCTAATAGAGAAAGAGTTGGTTTCTGACCTAGATCCAAGGCTCATTCATTGGGATTTCAACAACATCAGTGTATTTTGTTTGTTTGTTCGTTCATTTGTGCATGTGTGTGCATGCGCACAAAACACACATTCAAAAGTCATATAATTATGTGTGTCATTGAGATGTGGCAAAGAGTGAAAAAGGAATTGTTTGATGCTGTTGATATTGTATGAAGCGTAGTGTAGTTACATAAGAAAAATTAGTTTTGCTTGTATTTTGTTTTTGTCAATTCAGACCATACCATGAAGTCAGTGGGTTGCTGCATTTTTGTAATATGGCTTGGAAATAAAGGCACTTTCTTTGAATCTATCTGCACCTTCCAACCATTAGCAACCAGCAGAAGTCTGGGTATTGATATTCCTTTGCTTATTCTCTTGTATTGTCTTTTCTCACTCTCCTTCTACAAAATAAGAGTTTGCAAATTTTTGTGAGGATCTTCATTACATTGCATTTCTTTTTCTGCCAGCAAAAATATGCAAGACTTCATTATGGTGCTAGGTATATTCTTCTTAAGCCCTTTGCTCCCTATCAAGGATAGGGCTTTTTTTTTCCTGCTCTTGACTCTGGGCTGTCTTATCAATTTCTTACCTTTCCTAGGTTTTCTTGGCTTTGAATTGTCATTGATGCTTCTGTAACTCTGCTTGTTTCCTGGTAGAGGTATTGGCCTTATGCAAACACTCTGAGAACAGGTGGTTCATATTAGTCTGGCCTCTATCCTTTGATCTGCCCAGCATAGGAGGCCCTACCAAGAATGATGAATGTATTGGCATGGACATGTGTGATGGATCTCCAATGAATGTTGTAGAAAAAAAGGGAATGCCATTTGCTTATAGTGGAAGGTATATAACATAGAAAAATTAAGACATGATGGAAAGAAATGATTATAACAATAACAATGATTTATAAGAGAAGAATAAATGAGGTAATGAGGAAACTAACCTTGCATGTGAGGAACACAGCAATTAAATTTACTTGAAGAAGTTCATTAAAGCATTCAACTGTAACATCTTCAATGACAGCATATCCTGGATCTGAAAAAAAAATTACTCGCTAAAAATCATTCACTATACCAGTGGTTCCCAAACTTTTTAGAGACGCGGCCCACTATTTATGACACCAGTTTATGGCGACCCACTTAACTCTACTGGGTAAAAACATTAATGAAAGAAACAAATTTATTTCAGATTACATTTTCATTGAGGCCTGTGAGAAGGCCTCATTTATATTAAATGTGAAAAAAAAAATGTTTTATAACTGTTTCAATGTCTCCATACCCTATGGGCAGGTATTAACTCTAATACAAAACCTCGAAGCAGTAACTGTTATCGGCTCGATCAGTGTTGTACTGCGCCTAGTTAAAGTTCTTTATAAATAGGTAAAAACAGACTTTTCCTTTTTACGATTACATATGAATAAATAACTTGAGAAAATGACCACCTCTGATTTGTTAAGTTCGTGAAAAAAGCCTACTGCTTGATAAAACAACCAGTCTGGTATTGAAAACATGAGTCTTGAACTATCTCGATAGACAGCAGTTAATCAAAGCTAATGCGTAATTTTATAACTTTTTGCGACTCACTAGGATTCCATTTGCGACCCATCAGTGGGTCGCGACTCATAGTTTGGGAACCACTGCACTATACCAATATTACAGTGAAAAATATTTCAAGATGTTATTACCATGGTAACAAAGAGTGTTAAGATGTCATGACTTTGGTGATAACAAAATGTAATCAAACATTGTCTGCTCTTTCTTATAAGTCATGCAGCCTCATAGAGACACCCTCATTGGTTTGTTATATAAATAATTTTTTAAAAAAAATGTCTAGGAGTGATATTAACTTACGGTAGCCAGCATTGTTGATTAAACAGTCTATGGTGCCGTACTTCTCAACCACCTTATCAATCATGTTCTGGCAAAAGAGAAAAGGTGAAGAATATTAAACCATGATACAAATACCTACACAAACACATACACACACTGCCTGAACAGCAAGTTTGATAAGATGATGATGACATATATATGTGTGTTTGTGTGTGTGTGTGTGTGTGTGTATTTATATATATATATAAATACACACATATATACTTACAATATATAGGTAGGTATATATTAATTTAAGTGTACAGTATTACATATCCATTATAGCCGGTCTTACCTTTCGGTTTTGCATTAGTGGGTTCAACAGAGTGTTAGGTAACAATCTGATCAATGGCTACTTCTGATGGGCACAGGGTTACATAATTGGGCTGTTACCTAACACTCCACAGAACCCTAGTGTGAAACCGATTGGTAAGATTGGCTGTAACGGATATATAATACTATTCACTTTGATTAATATACCTGTTCTACTGACAGTTATACAGGGGTTGGACAAAATAATGGAAACACCTAGCATCATAGCATCATAATTTTGAAATATCTATAAAACCGTCAAAAGCTTGTTTATTTTTATGTTTTTTGATTTATTATTAGTGTTGCTTAATATATTTTGCTAAAATTGCTGTTTCTTTTCAGATATCATCAGAAAAAGGTAATTAAAATTCATTAAAATGACAGATCTATTGGACTTTCAAAGAGGTCAAATTGTTGGTGCTCGTATGGCAGGTGCTAGCGTAACAAAAACAGCCGAAATGTTTGGTGTATCAAGAAGTACTGTCTCGAAAGTAATGACAGCCTTTGAGAAAGAGGGAAAAACCTCCTC
>NC_068986.1:40727097-40731039 GCF_001194135.2 Octopus bimaculoides
TACAGCTCCCAAAATTACTGCAGAGCTTCATGACGACCTCGAGAACCCCGTTTCCACAAAAACTGTTTGCCCGGAGCTGCACAAAGCCAAATTTCATAGGAGTGCTGCAATCAGAAAACCACTACTTTCAAAAAAAAAATGTTGCAAAGCATTTAAAGTGGAGTAAAAACCTACAGAATTGGTCACTAGAGCAATGGAAGAATGTTATTTTCTTGGACAAGTCATCCTTTACCTTATTTCCAACCACCAGCCGAGTATACGTGTGTAGACAGCCAAAAGAAGCATTTGACCCAGACTGCCTTCTTCCAGCTGTTAAACATGGAGGAGGATCTGCGATGATCTGGGAGGGCTATATCTTGGAAATCTGCCAGCTCAATGATTTCCCTTCATGGCAGAATTAATAGTCAAGACTATTTAAGCATTTTATCTGATCAAATTCAAATTCAAGGTGTTATACCCAATAACTGGTATAGCAGTATCTCTGTCAACAGCTCCAAGAACAAAAGAAATGCACTTCAGAGAGACAACTATAGAAGCATCAAATTGTTGTACTAGGTTATGAAAGAGTCATTTAGAAACTGACTATGCTTAGATAAGATTGACTTTGGGCCAATGCCATCTTCCTAGTGAAACAATAGCAAGAGAATTACTTTGCTAGGTTTAAGTCCCCGATGTTATTGTTGTTGTTGTTGATGATGATGATGATGATGATAATTCATTAATCTAGAGAAGACCTTATGAAATATAAAGCATTATACTTCCTTACTTTGATTTGTGCTTCATCACGTAAATTACAGTTGATATAATATGCTTCTCCAGGTCCCATTTGGTTCATTTTTTCTTCTATAGGCTTAGCTTCATCATCTGAAATAGAATTTTTTGTTAAAAAGAAACAAAAATCAACTCAAAATATATTTATGTATATTTTGATTTAAAACTTTATCATTAAAGTATACAAAAGTATAAGAAAAACAAATTAAAAAAGTTGTTCAATAAATTCTATCACATTTGCTGAATTTTGTTTGTAAAATAGAATATAATATATTGATATAATTTCAACAACATTTACACACATACACACCACCACCTATGTGTATAATTACGTGTTTGTGTATGTATATATATATTTATTGATATTTTTAGAAATGAAGAAAATTTCAAATGCAGGAGAATAGTTGTGAAAACAGCTTTAGAAAATCTGGTAAGAATACACCTATAGACAGGGTAAAAGTGGCCAACAGCCACTACCGACAATTGAATTCTGTACTGCATAAATTCTATTTGAGCCCTCTGTACCATTGAGCTGAATGATCCATGATAACAGATACTGTCTTTTATAATGCTAAATAAGTATCTTTTGGAATGTGAGAACATTCCAGAAGGTGTATTTTTAACCAATTTCCTAAAGCTGTTTTCACAGCTAGTCTCCTGCATTCAAAGTTTTCTTTATCTCTTAAAGTACCAATTCACCCTTTGCTTCAATGTTTGTTTATAAAAATATTCTCATATTTGTTGATAATTTACACAACAGGCATATATATTCCTTTCTGCTATTGGCACAAGGCCTGAAATTTTGGAGGAGGGGGGCTAGTCAGTTACATCAACTCCAGTGCCTAGCTGGTATTTATTTTATTACCCTCGAAAGGAGTAAAAGGCAAAGTCAACCTCTATGGAATTTGGACTTAGAAGGTAAAGACAGAGGAAATGCTGCTAAGCATTTTGCTCGATGTCCTAAAGATGCTGCCTGATCACTGTATTGTAACGCAGGAGATGTATTAACTCATTGCCTCCCATAATTCTATTAACTGGAATTTTTTTTATGAAACTTTGATTTCTAGCATAAAACAGCCTTAGAAACATGCTGGAATGATCAAAATAACATTTTAAATAGAAATAAGCGAGATATTGGGTGAAAAATTAGCAAATCTCATTTGAATATCAGAGAAATATACCTAGTAGATATAGCAAAAAGGTCAGATATGTGTAAATATTGACAGATAATTATGAAATTTGTAATTTTTAAATGATCTCATATGAGATCACTTAACACTATACTTTGTTGAGGTCATAAAAATTTATGAACATTCCAGAGGATGTAGAAGAATTATTTTTTGAAACTGGATCATGATGTACATATAAGACTATTAATAACAGCATGTTGAAAACCCCCTTTTGGATAGACAGAGTCAAAGGCCACCATTGGGATTTGGACGTACATCTCCTGTAGACATGACAGACATTCTTCTTGTCAAAATGATCCTTTGAAATTTTCTATCCAGTTTAGTAATTTTAATCAAAGCGATCTGTTGAAAGTCTTCTTGTATCAAAGTGATCCTTTGAAATTCTCTGTCCGATTTAGTAATTTTATTCTCACCAATAAGAATTGTATGTTGTTGAGGTCATAAGATTTATAGACATTCAAGAAAATGTGGAGTAATTCCTTTTTGAAATTGGATTTCAAACTTTGGTACAAGGCCACCAATTTTGGCACAAGGCTGCATTTGAACTCAGAATATAAAAACATTTTGCCTGGTGTGCTAACAATTCTGCCAGCTTGCCACCTTTATAAAGCTATTAATATTGGCTTGTAAAAATTTGGTTGAAAAACTGCTTTGGAAAGAAAAATTATAAGCCATACCATGGATGTCACAAAAGGCAACTTTTGAACCATTTTTTACTGCAAGAAAAAAAAAAGAAAAGAGAGTTATGAAAATATCATACTAGCTTAAATAACAGAAAATGGTTAATAATTAGAGTAAATATTTCCCATGTTCATTAAGTTTTTTTGTTAATTGAAATACCTGACATGAAGGTATCCTAGTTTACTTTGTTTCACTGCTCTGTCATTCAACATAATTTCAATTGAATAAAAGCCTTCAAGGAATATACAGATATTTCCAGGATGGAAACCCAAGCAAAACTAAAGAACCCTTATTTACATTATTTACATTTGACGGATATTTGTCCTCATCTTGTTTGTTGGTAATACAACATTTCGGCTGATATACCCTCCAGCCTTCATAGGGTGTCTTGGGGAAATTTCAAACTTGGGTTCTCATTCCTAAGGTATTTTTCGATGTTATCATTATTATTATTATTATATTATTATTCAGGTCACTGCCTGGAATCGAACTCGGAATCTTGGGGTTAGTAGCCTATGCTCTTAACCACTATGCTCATAGGTATATGGCGTAGTGGTAAGTCTATTATTTCAACCCCCAGTGCTCAACTGGTACTTATGTTTTCAACCCCAAAAGGTTGAAAGGAAAAATCAACCTCGACAGAATTTGAACTCAAAACGTAAAAATGGACGAAATGCAGTTGAGCATTTTGTCCGGCGCAGTAACAATTCTGCCAGGTCGCTGCCTTCAATTAAAACAATAATCAGTTTGCAAGTCATCATTTGAGTTCTTGTTGTTCACCTTGCAAATAACAAATTATTATCAGTTGACATATACCAATAGCTTTTGTTAAAAGATGTGAAAAAAAAAAAAAAAAGTGAAAAAAAATAAAGACTCCTCAATATGTTCCAAGGAATGCTATTGAACGTTTTCACAACCTCACACAGAATTACATAAACTACATGTGGTTTTCAAACTGTGCCATCCTAATTCCCCCATATCCTTTCTACTATGGGCACAAGACCTGAAATTGTGCAGAAGGGGGCTAGTCGGATCCTTGGGGTTTGACGGGCAACATTTGTTTTCTTAACGAAACACTTTCAAACTTGGGACACTGGTAGAATGTGTCATATAAAACAACTTCTTCTCTTAACCTTCTTAACAAAAAATTGTACATCGCAAGTTATTTCATGTTAAAGTTGTCGTATTTCTGTAATTTCAACCAATCACTGACGTCTATTGAGGTGAAAACAATTAATGCCGTAACGGTGTCATGGGATCTTTTCCCTTGAATAAAATTAGTCTCGTTGTTTGTCAACAA
>NC_068986.1:40731192-40732131 GCF_001194135.2 Octopus bimaculoides
TGTTGTTGACAAACAACGAGACTAATTTTATTCAAGGGAAAAGATCCCATGACACCGTTACGGCATTAATTGTTTTCACCTCAATAGACGTCAGTGATTGGTTGAAATTACCGAAATACGACAATTTTTTTACATAAAATAACTTCGAATACAGAATTTTTTATCTGTTCTATACCACAAAATATACAAATATTCGAAGTTTGAAAGTGTTTCGGTACCAAAAACACTACAAAAAAAAATGTTGCCTGTCAAACCCCAAAGATCCGGCTAGTCAATTACATCACCACCGATACCAAACTGGTATATGTTTCATCAACCCCTAAAGGATGAAAGGCAAAGTCGACCTTGGTGGAATTTGAACTCAGGACTTAAAGATGAATGAAATGCCACAATCATTTCCCACGTACCAGCCCAGTCACACTATAGTTGATGTTAATCTGGCACACCGTTGGCTACAACGATGAGGGTTCCAGTTGATCCGATTAACAGAACAGCTTCCTCGTGAAATTAATCTGCAAGCGGTTGAGTACTCCTCAGGTACGTGTACTCTTAACGTAGTTCTCAGGGAAATTCAGCGTGACAGAGAGTATGACGAGGCTGGGGATCTTGTTAAAAACGGGGCACCAGTATTTTCTTAACGAAACACTTTGAAACTTGGGACACTGGTAGAATGTGTCATATAAAACATCTTTTTCTCTTAGTCTTCTTAAGAAAAATTATTATATTGCAACTTATTTCATGTTAAAGTTGTCGTATTTCTGTAATTTCAACCAATGACTGACGTCCATTCAGCCGAATACAGTAAGTGCTGACTACGTAAACAAACGATTCTCAAACGATTCTGGCTGTGATAAAATTATTATTTCCTTGTCAAAAAATGGCTGAAGCATATTGGCAGTAGCTAATAAACCTTTCTATTATAGGCACAAGGCCTGGTTT
>NC_068986.1:40732590-40733699 GCF_001194135.2 Octopus bimaculoides
AAATAAAGTATTTTGCTTAAGGTCACAACGCGTCGCCCAGGATCGAACTCACGGCCTTACTATCATGAGCCCAATATACTAACCACTAAACCACGCACCTTCACAGTTGATGTTAAACGACGCTGCTAACTGCATAACACAGTTTCTTAATATTTTTTTCGACCTCGTCTCTCCTAACATTCTGAATGTAGGAGCAACCATTCTGTTGATAAAAAAATCGGACCTATTCATTTTTTAAACAAAAAAATGGTGAGATATGCATTAAAGACCCCCCTCCTCCCCCAAAAAAACATGTAGTTAGGCAATTACCACCTCACTGGAATTTATGAAATTATAATTTTTATCTCAATATATAAACTCATAATGCAGTAATCAGGCTCATATTTGGGGATAATGCATCGGTAACTGTGCACAGAAAAGTAAACAATAAGAGAAGAGAGAAAAAAACAAACAAACTCCAGAAAGTTTTCTCTATTTTCAAACCGCTAAGAGTATTATGGAATGTGTCAGTCACCTCCCTTGCTCAGAAGCGAAGCATTGAGTTGTTGAAATGTGGAACGTTTATTGATGGCACTGTTCCAAGGTGAGAGTATCTCGTGATGCATTATTAAATAGTACTTGTTAGAATGAACTGTTATATAACTAACTTATACAATGTTCTTACAGCTTGTTTTTACAAAAAACTATAGAGAGCAATGAAAGAGAAGAGAAATCCAAGCTTCCGAATTTTTGCAATACTCAACACGCTAAAGTTTTGAGATAAATAGATAGAGTGAGAAAGGGAGAGAGATAGATAGATAGATAGAGAGAGAGAGATGATGATGAAGAAGAAATTAATTTAAACAAATACAGTTACCGAATGTTTCAACACATCCTTTCCCAATTCCACGAGCACCACCAGTGATAATGACAACTTTGTCCTTATATCGGAGAGACGAGGCCATGACTACAGATATCGCTTTCGCTTACGAAAATGAATTCAACAAGTTCTGGTTGTCTTTTTGTGGCAAGCTTTGTAAAACAGGCTCCACCCATATACAAATGTAACGACATAATTGGCTGGTCCCTAATATGCATATATGTATATATATATATATATATATATATAT
>NC_068986.1:40736684-40741019 GCF_001194135.2 Octopus bimaculoides
GTGTGTGTGTGTGTGTGGAGGCGCAATGGCCCAGTGGTTAGGGCAGCGGACTCGCGGTCGTAGGATCACGGTTTCGATTCCCAGACCGGGCGTTATGAGTGTTTATTGAGCGAAAATACCTAAAGTTCCCCGAGGCTCCGGCAGGGGATGGTGGCGAATCCTGCAGTACTCTTTCACCACAACTTTCTCTCATTCTTTCTTCCTGTTTCTGTTGTGCCTGTAAGTCAAAGGGTCAGCCTTGTCACACTGTGCCACGCTGAATATCCCCGAGAACTACGTTAAGGGTACACGTGCTTGGAGAGTGCTCAGCCACTTGCACGTTAATTTCACGAGCAGGCTGTTCTGTTGATCGGATCAACTGGAACCCTCGTCGTAGTAACCGACGGAGTGCCAGCTATATATATATATAATAAAATTTGGGATTCGGAGAAGGTCAAAGTTGGTAACAAAGACAGGACATACAACAAACCAAACGAAACGATCACAAACAGGGAGGGCCGTTAAGCTCAGACGAGGTAAGGTAGCGAACGCTGGATGAAAATTCTTTGATAAGAGAAAATATAGGAGAGGAGACAGATAGGAATGCGTAAGATGCCAAAGCCAAGAAACAAGCCAGAAGGCAAAAGCCCTTGAATTTACAGAAAAATTCTCAAAAGAATTTATTGTGACTCACAATAACCAGTTACACTGTAGACTGTGCCTCGTTGCTATCAAATGCAATAAGAAGTACTTCGCTGAGTTGCATAGAATGAGCAAAAAAAAAAAAAGAACCATCAAAACTATCTTTAAAAGACTTCTAAAATTGAACAGCAACCCGTCAAATCGTTTGAATTTACAAAAACGATAAATTTTGGGGTGCAATGGTGACCAAAGGATTTCTTGAGGCCGACATTCATTTGCACAAGCTCACTAATCCAAGTTTGAGATGTCTCTTTAATTCTATCAAAAAGTTACTACCATCTCAATCTACGTGCCAAAAATATGTTGATATGCTTAGTGCAAACACGGTTAAAAATTGCAAGAGCTGTCTGACTGATCGAAATGTATTTTTGATTGTTGATGAACGTAAGATCGATGACAAAAAAATTGTTATTTTACATATTGGTTAAAACGTTTTTAATGGAATGTTTTCCACTCGAATCAGCTCTAACTGCCAGAGTCATCGCTCAGATTATCGATGATTCGCTAAGAAATATGACGGTTCCAAGAGCAAATTTTCTCATACTAATGTCTGATACTGCTCGGTACATGATAGCTGCTAGAGAAACATTGCAAGTTATGTACCTTAAGCTTTGCCATGTAACCTGCTTCTCTCACTTACTGCATAATTGTGCTCTAAAGATAAAGGCTTTTTATCCTGCAGACGATTGTCTGATAGCTACCATTAAGGCTACTACTGTAAAAAAAACAAACAAAAAAAAAAACACCATCAAGAGCAATTCAAAACAATCGGATACCACCCTCAGCCAATTGTGACCAGGTGGGGTAGCTGGTTGGATGCCTGAAATTACTATACCAAGAACCTTGCAGAAGTTACAAAAATTGTAGAGAGTTTTAAGGACGAAGTGATTTTGGTGCAGAGAGCGAAAGAAGCTGTGCGAAGCCATGAGATTAGGGCTAACCCCACCCAAATCTGTTCAAACTATCTGTAGTTGAAAGAGTAAATTTTGGAATCTGAGTCAACAGCCTTCACCATCTACAATGATTACAAAACGCTCAAAGAATTGAAATTCGATGAAGACCCGTGTTGCATCATGAATTATATTGATTTTAGATTCAATAAAAACCAAATCAATTCGATAATTCAATTAATGAATCCCAAAGTTCCGTTCGTGGAGTATACAGACTTGATACAAAGCCAAGCGGCATCAGTTGCTGTAGAACGCAGTTTTTTGACGATGAAAAAATCCTTGCAAAAGGCAGGAATTTTTTGCTTACATTATACCGTATTGTATTATAATAAATTTCTACAATAGATAATTTTAAAAATTGTTTTGATAATACTCGTATATCATAAAGCAATCAAAACCAGAGTCAATTCCTTAATGTTTATGGATTTATTAATAATCCTTTCTACCATTTCGACACCTTATAATTTCACTTATCCTTCCCTTACGTATGAAATATATTTTAATGATATAGTAATTTTGTCTATGGTAGCATATTCATTATTAAATTTTCTAGATAACTGATTCTCTCTCTCTCTCTATACATACATATTATGACACGGCTATTAGTATTACATTTAGTTACATTCACTTTCATTTTTCGTGGGAGGAGTCAAGTAAAATCGACAATACCGCTTTCTCCAAATTTACGGCCTAGTGCCAATATTAGGAATCAAGTGATAGTAGCAGAAATCTTAGAGCGCCGAGCTAAAATGTATTTCTGTATCTAGCTTTATCTTTACGTTGAGTTTGAATTTTGTTTCTAATCTCTTGTGGTTGCTACATTGTGCAAGTTACTTATTGCTATTTCATGCAAATATGTTTTTATGTGAAGAAATGAATTTTGTAATCAATCTTTCTTCTCTTTGTAGCGTCAGGTCGGGGAAATACCACCCTGGTGACTTTCTTGACGAGGGGTCGCTCCCTGTAAGGATTCGGGCAGTTCTCTGCCGTTAGTGTGGAACAAGCATGAAGAAGCTTTTTGGTGAAGCGGGCCACATGAAAAATAACTCATCGTAATGCAAGCCATTCAGAAAGCCCTGCGGGCCTCAAGTTGTTCTCGTTGGTGTAGAAGTAGTCGTCTGAGATTGCAATATACGCAAGGATTCTCTGGAGACTTGGCTGGTTGGCGGAAATTATGGCCAAACTTTCTCCGTTTCTACTTATGTACGCTGTTTAACGAACGATTGCCGTTTCCTCTCCCCCACCATCTTTTAGCATATTCTGGTATTACATCCCTTCGTCAGAACATTTATAAGGGCTCACAAACTGGATTTTGGCCTTAAGTTCACTTATACGTAAACTTATTAAATGATGGAAGAGTTATTTCCCTTGTAACACCATATCTTCTATATCTTCTTTTCAAGTATCAAATATCATTTGGTCAAATAATCAAATTGAAACAGTTTGTTTAAATTATGAAAATGAAGTTACAAATTTTAATCATCTGCAGGAGATTTATTTTCAAAGCACTTCTTTACAGTTTATATTGTTAACATATCTCATTGAATTACTCATTCTATTCTTATATACAGGGTTATTCAAAAAGAATAAACCAATTTCATTTATGCAAATAGAAAACTCCAGCTAAGTCACAAGTATTTACTCACAATCAACTGATTGCTGTTGTTATTCGATGTTTAAGGTCATTGAGGTTAGTGGGTAGCAGAGGACTTTAAGTTTTGAATGGCTACCACACCTTAAACATCAAACAAAAACAACAGCGATCAACTCAGTGGATTGTGAAATGCTAATACGCGTCTGGGAGGAATTCTCTTATCGAATTGATGTTGGCTGTGCTGCAGGCGGTGACCACTTGTAAGACAGGAAATAAAAGTTGATTGTGAGTAAATACTTGTGACTTAGGACAAACAATAGATTGCTTCATTCTTTTTTGAATAGCCCTGTATATATATTATTAATTTATTTTTAGTTCTTATTTCATCGGGTTGTCAGACGAAACTAAAAAGTTTGTTTGGCGAACAGGATGTCCTGTGCAGTGTGTGTGAGGGTATAACTCAACTGTTTGTAAAGTGGTTGGCATTTGGAAGGGCATCCAGCCAGAGAAACCATGCCAAAGCTTACCTTACCTGTGCCTCATAAAAACCACTCTGTCCACTCTGCTGGGAGTTGGTGTTAGGAAGGGCATCAAGCTGTAAAAACCATGCCAAAACGGACACAGAAGTCTAGTGCAGGCTCTTGCCTGGCTAGCTCTTATTAAACCATCTAACCTATGCCAGCCTAGAAGAGACCTTTTCTGATTTCTCACTAATGTTCACATCTTTTGCTGATATACACCAGCAAATAACACATAAATGCAATATATATATATATATATATACACATATATATATGGTATATATTCTTTCTTTTATTTATTTCAGTCATTTGACTGCAGCAATGCTGGAGCACCACCTTGAATGGTTTTCAATTAAACAAATCAACCCCACTACTTATTTTCTAAGACCTAGTACTTATTCTGCCAGTCACTTCGCTAAACTGCTTAAGGTATAGTGATGTAAACACACCAACACCGGTCGTCAAGTTGTGATGGGGGTGGGCAAACACAGACAGAATCTTGTTAAAAACAGGGGCACCAGTTTTTTTATTAATGTTTTATGTAGTGTTTTTGGTGCCGAAAGACTTTCAAACTTCGTATACTTATCTA
>NC_068986.1:40744224-40745006 GCF_001194135.2 Octopus bimaculoides
ATTAGATGTATACCTGACTTTCCTATATAAAATTTATGAAATATAACTGAACAATGAACTCCAGACTATCAACTATGCTCATGGTCGGCCGACCGTAAAAGAGAAAGATTAAAGTGGGGACGCTTGCTTGTTTAATTCCACGCATGCGTGAGACTACGCATGCGCACGGCGTTACTACACAGCTAAGGGAACTGGATGAACATGAAATAAAGTGTTTTACCTGAAGAACACAATGCACAGCCAGTCTGAGAAACAAAGAAATGACCACACGATTGTGAGTGCAACACCTTAAGCACTAAGGCACACACACACACACACACACACGAGTGTGTGAGTGAGAGCAAGAATTTAAAATAAACATTGAGAAAATGTGAAACATTTTAATTTTGTTTTTAACACTGGATCTTGAAGCACACATAAAGTTATAAATAATATGTAAATATTAGGTAAGAAAGTTTCTATAATGGATATAGAAATTTGAAGGATTGCTTCGGTCTAATAGAATATCTACCATGTTTACAGGAGATGCAAGTTCAAGTCCCATGGGTAGCCGTTGACTTTTTCTATCCAAAAAGAGGTTTCCAACCTAATACTCTTACTTGTTTCAGTCTTTTGACTGTGGCCATGCTGGAGCATCGCCTTTAGTTGAGCAAATCAACCCCAGGACTTATTCTTTGGAAGCCTAGTACTTATTCTAACAGTCTTTTGCTGAACTGCTAAGTTATGGGGATGTAAACACACCAGCATCGGTTGTCAAGCGATGTTGGACACACACACACACA
>NC_068986.1:40745221-40748771 GCF_001194135.2 Octopus bimaculoides
TTCTATCTTAATGAATAAAAATTCTTCTGATAGAATAAATGGGTTAATAGAAACCAATGTAGCAAAGAACACAAAATAACTGGTTTAGTTCCTGTTTTTTAGGCAGGAACTCCTTGAAATTTTGGGTATTTGAATACATATACGATGGGCTTCTTTCAGTTTCTGTCTACCAAATCCACTCACAAGGCTTTGGTCAGCCCGAGGCTATAGTAGAAGACACTTGCCCAAGATGCCATGCAGTCGGACTGAACCCGGAACCATGTGATTGGCAAGCAAGTTACTTACCACAGTACTATGCGTGCTTGTTCAAAAATAAAAAAAAGTATGACATGGCTATGTGGTAAGGGTAAGCAGCTTGCTTCCCAACTACATGGTTCTGGGTTCAGTCCCACTGTGTGGCACCTTGGGCAAGTGTCTTCTACTATAGCTTCAGGCCAACCAAAGCCTTGTGAGTGGATGTGGTAGAAGGAAACTGAAAGAAGCCTGTCATATATGCATATAGCTGTGAGGGTGTCCCTCAACACTGCATGACAACTGGAGTTGGTGCATTTACGTCCCTGTAACTTATCAGTTTAGAAAAATAGACATAGAATAAGTACCAAGCACAAAAAAAAAAATGTCTGGGGTTGATTTGTTTGACTAAAACCCTTCAAGTTGGTACCCCAGCATGGCCACAGTCAAATAACTGAAACAAGATTAAAAAATCTATAAAATAAAGCTTCTGCACAATTTCCACCCACATGTTAAGAGCCAGCCTGAATTTATCACAGAAAAATATACACTTAAGGTTCTGTGCAGTGGGAGTGGACCCAGAGCCTTAAAGTTGTGACAAACTCCTGAACCATACAGCTATACATATATTTTGAAGAAATCAGTCATATGTGACATTTAATTTTGTACATTATTTACATCTGATGAATATTTGTCCTCATCTTGTTTGATGTTAACATGTTTTGGCTGATATACCCTCCAGCCTTCATCAGGTGTCTTGGGGAAATTTCGAACCTGGGTTCTCATTCCTAAGGTATTTTTCAATATTATTATTAATATTATTCAGGTCACTGCTTGGAATCGAACTCGGAATCTTGGGGTTAGTAGCCCGCGCTCTTAACCACTACACCATGTATTTAATTTTGTATTTACATGTAAATGAATTTAACTTGCTGCACAAATAGATTCAGTGAAATGAAATATTTTTAGCCATGCTATGGGTAGAATGATGCAACAGCAATTTTAGAAGCCTTAGTCTTTCATTTCATTCAGTCATTTGATTGCAGCTATTCTGAGGTTTTATCACAATCATCGTTTATGATTGCAGCTATTCTTAATGGGTATAGTCAATAAAATTGATTTATCTTAAAGTCTGGTGTTAATTCTGTCAAACTCTTGACAAACAGCTACATTATAGGGATGTAAACGAAGTAGCACTGGTTGTCAAGCAGTGGTAGTGGGGTACAAACACAAAGGCATGCACACACACACACACACATATATATGAAATGGCTGCCACACAGTTTCCATCTATAAAATTGACTCACAAGGCACTGGTCAACCTGGAGCTGCGATAGAAAACACTTGGCCAAGGTGCCATGCAATGGAACTAATTACAAACCTACATGGTTGTGAAGCATTAATATTGATTTCAAATTTTGGCACAATGCCAGTAATTTTGGGGGAGGTAGTAACTTGATTGCATCAATCCTAGGGCTCAACTGGTAATAATTTTATCAACCCTGGAAGGATGAAGGGCCAAATCTGAACTTAGGACAAAGTCGGAAGAAATATCATTAAGCATGTTTGGTGCAGCAATGATTCTGCCCGCTTTCTAGCTTCCTGCTTTCTAGATCGGCTTCCAGCAAGTTGAAATTCCAGTGAGGTTTCAATTCTGAGTTGGTGCAAACTCTCCATTTACATATACTTGGGGAAAGATATTAAAATGAAGTTCATGGTCTGACTATTACAAAATCCCTTTGATGAAACACGAGAGGATACAAAATTCCTGATGTTCTCATTAAACTAATTATGTAATAACTACAAAAAATTTCCAACAGACAAAAGCAATAAAGTCTTTATTGACTTGAAAACACTTTAAATTACAAGCAAATATGATATATTTTCAAAAATGCACATACAAAAGCATTTAAGTTATTGTAGGAAAATATAAATCCCAAAGTTGAAAAATATCAATTATTTAACACAATTTATCTTTTTCCTTATCATTATTTTGAGTATCTTAAGATGGTGTAACATCGACCTTGCTGCCAACAGATATATCTACTCCCCCAGAAACATTAATATCAATGCCAGTGCAAAATTTAGCATCAGCTGCTAGATAAAGACATGTTGTACCAATATCGGAAGGAGTTCCCATATGACCCATAACCTGCGAAAGAAAGAACATAAGCATTCAATTAATGAAAGTTGTTCTAAATTAGATATAGCCATTAGTTGCTTAATAAGTGGATAATTAAACAACATTTCAACTGGAAAGAAGCAGGAAGGACAACACAGAATTGAGAACAGTGGTGAAAAGTCATGTGAGTGGCCGTCAGTGAGCCACTATCAACAAACAGTTACTGACAAACAATTATTGACTATTGGGAGTGAAGGACTTAAGACTTGTGTAAATTCAGCAAGATTTGGCTGCTATTTCTAGCAATAGAACAACCACATAGTAGCTACCTCACAAATTAACACAGGCTCTATGTTTCTGTACTGGTTGATATTTGCTTAAATTGTTTTTTAGAGGAAGATGTTTAGTTTTCAATGCCAGTCAGTGAACAGTAACCTTGGTTTTGAACCTAATGATGAGCTAAACAAAGACTATGGCTAAATTTGAACTTATCTTCTCATAAATACTGTTACATGGCATTTGTTTTAAGAAAATGAAACGATCTATTATGGCTTACAGATAAGATTAAACAATGTACTGTAAGCATTCTCCCTATATCATTTCCCTAACATTCAACCTCCATCACTCCTCTATCTAGGGCACCACTTGGCAGCTTAATCACTTGAAGGCAGTATTAGCACATATTACTTCTACCTCTTTCTTTGCAATACTAGTCTAAGGTTATGAATTAAAACAGAATTATATCAAAATGGACATTGCCACTCCAAGAATTGTAGAACTTAAAAAAAAAAAACTAGTAAACTAAATGCCTTGAACAAAAAATATTAAACATAATCGAAAACAAATACAACAGAATACTCTAGGGAATAACCAACCAATAACAGTGAATGTATAGATTAATTAAAGAACATAAGCCAAAAGACATTGCTATTCCACAATCTGTAATATATTTCAAATACAAATACATAAAACAAACATCTCTTTAACAATCAGGCTTTGATCAGCTTAAACAATGTGACATAGGAATAAACCAGTACAGATCAACATTTAGTATATATAAACCTTAATTATAGAAAATGTATTTAAATGACTAATTCACCTAAAAACAATAAATGAAATTGCCTAAAACACAGAGATACTGACTTTTTTGTACTCCATCCAGAGAGAGAGAGAGAGAGAGAGAGAGAGAGAGAGAGA
>NC_068986.1:40749121-40762493 GCF_001194135.2 Octopus bimaculoides
TCTCATTTAAAGTAAAATTCAGATTAAACCTCAAGTAAAGAAAGAGAGAAGTGGGTTGAAGTTGGAAAAATAAACTGCACACGAATAGATATCAACTTGCTCAGGATGCATCTATTGTAAGCAGTAGATGCAACCTATGCACACACACACACACACACACACACTTAATATATATATATATATATATATATATATATATCAGTGTCATTTAACATCTGCCTTCTATGCTGGCATAGGTTAGAGGGTTTAATAAGAGCTAGTCCGTTTTGGCATGGTTTTTACAGCTGGATGCCCTTCCTAACACCAACTCCCAGCAGAGTGGACAGAGTGGTTTTTATGAGACACAAGCACAGGTAAGGTAAGCTTTGGCATGGTTTCTCTGGCTGGATGCCCTTCCAAATGCCAACCACTTTACAGTGTGGACTGGATGCTTTTTGCTATCAATTTGTTGAGAGAATTATTGACCTTATCTTCAGTGAGTTTAGCAAGACCCACATACCTTCAAAGACAGCCCCCAAACTTTTAATGAACTGAAATTACATTGCTTATGAAAAAAAGCAATCAGCATTAATTTCAACTCTTGTCAAAAGGGACAAGGGAAGAAACTCCGAAGTTTAAATTTAATGCATAGAGATAGCTTCACGAATCAATCCTGCTTTAATTTCTAGTTTTCAGTCAAATCAGTATTGAATTTAAGATTATCGTTATGTGTGTGTGTGTTTATACTGACAATATTAAGTAGATGTGAGACAAAACATTAAGATATATGTGTGTATGGAAGATGGAAAGACTACAATATAACTAAACACTTGTGTGCATGTCTGATAATAACATGTATAGAATTGTATATGTATATAAGTGTTATACATTTGATCATGTCTGATAACGTATTATCACATGTTTTGCATATAATGTTTGCATATGCATTTTACAAGATAAAAATTTGATTCCTTATGCATGTGATTATAACAATGGATCATGTCTCATAATATCTTTATATATATATATATATATATATATTTATGGGAGCATATTTTAAGAAAAAATATGTCACAAACAGGTGCACCATTAAGGATATTGTTGTGTGTGCAATATATCTAATATTAGAAGATATCTGATATAGTAACTTTTTTTTTGCACTAATCATCAATACATTTAGTTGAAATTACATTTATTAAATATCTGTGTTCCTTAAGAAATCAAATTTCAATGGCTTTTAGATTTCTTTAGCAACATGACATTTGAAAATGACATTCTTGTCAGATCATTTGGGATATGGAAGGGAAAATGGATGGTCTGAACTTTAAGAATACCCTTTAAAATATCTAACAGATAGCATATTAACCTTAACCTCCTATAGAGAAATAATAGTGGAATAGCAATTTCCTTTTGACAACTAAATTTTCTTAAACTTTAAAATATCAAAGTATTGACTCCCACCTATGAAATTCTAATAAATAGGGAAATAAAATAACATGAGTGTGCTTTATAGCATGTTGCACGATAAAGAAAAAGTAAAAAATAAGAGCATAATAAAATCTTCAAAGAAGAGGTGGAATGTGACTATATGGTAAGAAGTTTGCTTCCCAACCACATAGTTTTTGGGTTCAGTCCCACTGCTTCACACCTTGGACAAGTGTCTTCTGTTATGGCCCTGACCGACCAAAACCTTGTGAGTGGATTTGGTAGATGGAAACTAAATCATATCATCACTATTGTCCATTTTCCATGCTAGTATGGGTTGGATGGTTTGACTGAGGTCTGGAAAGCCAGCAGCTGCACCAGGCTCCAATCTAATTTGGCAATGTTTCTACAGCTGGATGCCCTTCCTAATGCCAACCACTCAGAGTGTAGTAGGTGCTTTTTACATGCCACCAGCACAGGAGCCAGTCAAGTGGCCCTGTCATCGATCATGTTCAGATAATGTATTTTATGTGCCAATAGCATGGGACCCAGTCAGGGGGCACTGGCATCAGTCACGTTTGGATGATGCTTTTTACATGCCACCAGCACAGGAGCCAGTCAAGGGGTACTGGCTTTTTACATGTCACTGGCATGGGAGCCAGTCAGGCAGACCTGGGATTGACCATGTTCAGATATATATATATATATATATATATATATTACACACACACACACGCACATACATACATGCATGCATGGCCTCATGAATGCAAGGTAGTGGTTTCAATTCCTGGACTGTGTGGTGAGTTGTACTTGAGCAAAGCACTTCATCTCATGTTGCTCTGCAACCACTTTGACACCTAATGTGTGGTGCACCAGGCATCTGTTCAGGCAATGATGATTTGATGGAGAGAGTAAGCTAATGTACATTACAAACATTTGATCACTATAAACAAATCGTGCGTGTTGTTCAGCAAGAAATTGCAGAGCTGTCTTTCTCAGACCATGAGAGACTAGCATCATCATAATATATCTGTACGTGTGTGTGTGTGTGTGTGTGTGTGTAAGTAATTAAGTATTGGGTATGTTCCTAGTAGTTAACTCATAAAGCACATTCATTGCTTATGGCTACCTGACATCATACACAGTATTTACACAATTGTCACTGGATCTATCTCAGGAATTCTTCAGTATTTGTTGAGTAAATAACAAATCATAAAAATGGAAAATGAAATATATGAGAAACTTTATTGCTCACAATGAGCATTTTGATCCATCCTACAGTGATTCTTGTAGGTGGGATGCTGTACAACTGGTTGTGGTGCATCACTTGGTTCAGAAGTGACTTGTTGGATGATGTTATAAGGCAGTGTTTCTCAACCGGGGTCCATATAAGATTTTGTCATTAAAATTTATATGCAATAAATTGCTTATACTTCTACAATACGCAAAATATCTTAATTTTTCAATATATGATTTTTTTTTAAATCATCAAAATAGGGGTCAAAAGGGTTCATAGGCAAAAACTGGTTGAGAAACATTACTATAAGGGGTATCTTGTTAGAGAAACCCCGTTTTGCCTGGTTTTAATCCAGCAGGTTGTTTAGTGACTGTAAATTTAAGACAGTGAGTAGGAATGGCCAGGGACAGATTCCGTTGCAATGTTGCAGACTTTTATTCTTTTACTTGTTTCAGTCATTTGACTGTGGCCATGCTAGAGCACCACCTTTAGTTGAGCAAATCGACCTCAGGATTTACTCTTTGTGAGCCTAGTACTTATTCTATTGATCTCTTTTGGGATCTTGTTCAAAACGGGGGCACCAGTTTTCATTTGTTTTATGTAGTGTTTTTGGTACCGAAAGACTTTCAAACTTCGTATACTTATCTATTTTGAGTTATAGAACAGAAAAAAATTTTGTATTCGAATTTTTTTCATGTAAAAAATTGTCTTATTTTGATAATTTCAACCAATCACTGACAAGTATTCAGTTATTTACACTTACTCCTTTGGCACTTTAGGCGGTGTAAAGCGTATTTAATCTCCATTACTTCTGACATTTTGCAGAGGCAACACACGTGTGTTCGTTTTCCCTAACCCTAAACGACTTGCTCCTTCCCTCAAAAAACCATGCCTTGTGCCTATAATAGAAAGGTTTATTAGCTACTGCCAATATGCTTCAGCCGTTTTTTGACAAGGAAATAATAATTTTATCACTGCGAGAATCGTTTGTTTACGTAGTCAGCACTTACTGTTATTCGGCTGAATGGACGTCAGTCATTGGTTGAAATTACAGAAACACGACAACTTTAACATGAAATAACTTGCGATGTACGTTTTTTTGTTAAGACTAAGAGAAAAAGATGTTTTATATGACACATTCTACCAGTGTCCCAAGTTTCAAAGTGTTTCGATAAGAAAATACTGGTGCCCCCGTTTTGAACAAGATCCCTCTTTTGCCAGACCACTAAGTTATGGGGACATAAACATACCAGCATTGGTTGTCAAGCGATGTTTGGGGGACAAACAGACACACACACACATACATATACACACACACACACACACTGGACTTCTTTCAGTTTCCGTCTACCAAATTCACTCACAAGGCTTTGGTCAGCCTGAGGCTATAGTAGAAGACACTTGCCCAAGGTACCATGCAGTGGGACTGAACACGGAACCATGTGATTGGTAAGCAAGCTACTTTCCACACAGCCACACTTGCACCTATGTTTACATTTCTGTAGACAAGTAGTCTGCAATGTCAAATAGAGATACAAGCATACACACATGATGAGCTTCTTTCAGTTTCTGTTTGCCAAACCCATTCACAAGGCTTTGGTTGGACTAGTGCTATAGTAGAAGACACCTGTCCTATGTGCCATGCAGTGGCACTAAACATAAGTGGTTAATCTCACAACCCAAAATAAATGTGAAATATATTTCTCACCTGTTGAGTTAATGCAGTTTGGAAAAATTTTTCTCCATCTTCCATCTTGTTCGTTACTTCCCACCACAAAGGTGTCAATATGTTTCCAGGAGAAATTCTAAAAAAAAAAAAAATATATTAAAAATGTATTTTTCCAAGATTACAAGCCTCAGATGTTTATCATACAACAACCAACATTACCGTTGCAAAATGTACAAGAAAGAAACAATGGGGGCCTGAGGGTCATGTGGCCCCCATCAAGAAGTGCACCCTCCTAAATAATGTTATGCCCTTTTCTCTTGGGATTGTTTTCCCTTCTGACCTTCTGCCCTCCCTTCGAAAAATTCCTGGGACCAGCCCTGGAACTATTGATTGTGTGTGTATGTGTGTGTGTGTGTGTTTGTTTGCTAGTGTCTGTTTTTCCTTTAGTTTTTGTTTACTTATACTCATCAACAAATGAGCTAATGAGGTACTCTGTGTGGTTGTTCAATCTGCTAGAAATAACAACCAAATCTCCCTCATACTATGCTCTTTTTAATATTAAGGAAAGGGAAAATGCGTACTCCTCTCCATCATTACGATTAGAATCAATATTCTTGATTTTTTTCGACTATGAATTTAATTGTTTTTTTCTAAATGCTTCTGTCCATTACTTGATACAGGAAATTGGAAAATCCAAAATAAAACAGAAATTCTAACTTAAAAAATATAATGCAGAAAAGGGTTTCATATTTAGAAAAAATTTTACTCACGTATTCACTCGAACACCATGTTTAGCTTCACTGATAGCCATGCTCTTAGACATGCTTGAAACAGCACCCTGCCATCAAACCATAAATAATAGCCATGTTAAAGAATGATAATGGCTTTACATTTCACAAAACAAATCCTATGAAAATCTAGGACAATGGTTTCTAAACATTGTACTGCAATGCACAGGTGCTCTGTAAAGAGTATCTACATGCACCTCAGAATTTAAAAAAATTATTCAAATCTTTAGAAAGACACATATTAATGATTGAACATCCTTAAAACAGAGTTATTCATTAATATAATTAATAAAACAAGGTAGGCAAAATTTACGGAAAAATAAAGAAAATTATTAACAGTGCTGTTCCTACATTTTCTGCTTTGTTGTATTGTGGGAGTTCATTATGCCAATAATAAACACATGCACTGGTTGATTTCACTTTTATAATTATTATTAGTCAATTAGTTGACCATTTAACCAATTAAATGATTTATTGCTTGATTAATCTTTCAGTCAATCGATCAATCAATCACTCACTCAATCAGCTAGGTCTGAAACCTGGGTAGATGTGACCATCAATTGTGATAAAAGGACTGACAAAACTAACTAATTGATTGACCAAATAATTAATCAAATGATAAATTAGGCAACTGATTAAATGATTAATCAATTAATAAATAATAAAAGAGGTGAAATAGAATCGGTGCATTATTGGCATAATGGCCTTCTTGGTATATGACAAAATCTGTTTCAACATTTCAGTTGAATAATATCACAAGTCAAATACAAAAAAAAAAATTTTTTTTTCCCTAAATATATAAACAATATATAAACAATAAAAAATGTTTATTTTTCCCTAAATATATAAACAGTTGTTTCTATATTCTCTAAATGTTTTTAAAATTTTAACAGTATCTTTTTAAAATATATATTTTAAGCTGTTTGTATATTTTTCAATATCTTTCCAAGATTCTTACATTGTGCTGCAGTGCACTGGTGCCTTACAAGGGATAACTAGACATGCAATGAATTTTGAAATTATAATTCAAGTTTTTAGATAATCTATACTTATGCATGAACCTCTTGAAAAACCTGTTATTCATGATTTTTTAATACCAAAGTATAATAAATTAAGGTAATAAATTTTAACTTTAAAACAATTTTTCTTTTAAAGTTGCTATTCAAAATTTGGCATTAATTTCTTATTTTTATCTTCAGTGTGTTACAAAGTTGATAGGATTGAAAGTATGCAGATATAATAAAGATAAGAGTACGGAAACTGCTTGAAATATTGATATACTGAGTTCAGTCACAGGCCAAGGTGTACATACTACACACCAAATATATCAGTTGAAAATGAATGAAGTATGAAGTCATTAAATCCATAGTGTTTTATAAAACAGAGAACAGATGAAGTTATGTAAAGTTATTTTATCTGAAATTGTTGATAAATTTTGTATTGCTTATTTTAATGCAACACTAGAATAATACATTGTTGATCAAATAATCCAGTGGGGTTACTTGACCTGCTAAAAAGTGCAACTCAAACTCACGAATTACTTATGGAGATGGAGGGGCCATTACCACTTTGTGGTATCAAATATTTTGTCCAAAATATCCTCCATTCAAGAGTGAAAATTTGGCTGGTATTCCAAGTAGGTTGAATGACCAATATGAGAGGCTTGTTGTATTCTCAATATAAAAATGACCTAAAAATAAGCTGGTACATCATCATCATTTAACCTCTGTTGTTCATACTGACATGGATTGGATGGTTTGACCAGGACTGGGCAAGCTGAGGGGCTGCACCAGACTCCAGTCCAATTTGGCATGGTTTCAACAGCTGGATATCTTTCCGAACATCAACTACTCAGAGTGTAATGGGTGCTTTTATGTGCCACTGACATGGGCGCCAGTTGCATGACACCAGTATCTGCCACGACACTGACTTCACTTGTCTTGATGGGTCTTAAGCAAGACATATTGTCAAAGGTCTCAGTCACCAATCATTGACTCCGTGAGGCCCAAAGTTCGAAGATCATGCTTCACCACCTTGTCTCATGTCTTCCTGGATATACTTCTATTATAGGTTCCCTACACATATTTATTCACGGCTGAGCCAATGGGGGAGTTTCTATATAGTCACTCAAGCTGTTAGAAAGAGCATCTAAATCGCTCATATTCCACCCTGCTGTCTTTAGGAAAAGAATATATGACAATGTAATGTTAGACACCCTTAAAAAAAGAACAAAATGGTCATGGCTGGAATGACTTTTATCAGAAGTTTACTTGATCAGGATTGACAAGCATATCAAAAATGATTTAATAAATGCAGATACAACATCCATTTTCAGGAACCCTGGGTTCTAAAGATTTTGCAGTTTACAGACTTTACTGAACCAGGGGTAGTCACCTTGGTCAACACACTCAAATAACACTGTTTAACATAATTTTAATTTTTGACTTTGGTCAGTAAGTGTTATTTCCTATTTGCTTCTACTTAATAATCCTCGGCATCAATGTTTTGAAACTGACCTATTTTCCATTACATTTCAGGCAGATTCAGGAGTTGCTGAAGCAGAAATATTGTTAAGGCAAATATTCTGCTCAGTACTACAGATTTGCTTGTCAGTTGCTTGACCATAACCACTTGAGAATGTCCCTTAGTGGCTGACAATATGTACATCTCTGATTATGAGCAGGAATAGTTGGGGAGCATCATAGCAATGTGTTGAGAGGAGTTCTTTGGGATTTGAATAAATATTGTAAAAGCAAAGTTGGAAGGAAATGTTAGTAATTTTTTACACTTTTTAGGAGATAACAGCTGCTACCCAAGGGTAAAAATATTGTTACACAGTATAATTAAATGAAATATAGATACCTGTATAATGATACAAGTTCATTGATAGTGTACTTTGCAAGGTACTAATCTATGCAACAAGCCTGTAAACTAATCTGTTGGCTGTGAGAATTTGATGTTCCTGCTTGTAAATTGGTGTGGATTATTAGAGGTTCTGGATCAACAGTATCCAGAAAGTCAGTGTTGTATCTGTATCTAATTTTTGAAGAAAAATAAGAAAGAAGGTTTATGATACTACTTACTTTTGATGCTGTATAAGGAATAGAGTCTTTCTGGCCAATGTGAGCCACCATACTAGCAATATTAATAATATTACCTTTGGCAAGGCGTATGTGTGGAAGGGCATACTAGATGAAAAAGAAAAAGAAAAAAAAAATCATATATAACACTGAAAAACAAACATTTCTGCTCCTCAATCCTATTCTGTTTCTCAAGGCCAGCAATTTCAGGGGACGAGGTAAGTCAGTAACATCGACCACAGTACTCATCTGGTACTTCTTATATTGACTGAAAGGATGAAAGACAAAATTGACCTTAGGGGCATTTGAACTCAGAATGTAAAGACAGATGAAATGCTGCTAAGAATTTTGCCTGGTGGGCTTATGATACTTCCAGCCTGCTGCCTTGAATAGAAATATTCTTTTCTACTCTAGGTACAAGGCCCAAAATTTTAGAGGAGGGGGCCAGTCGATTAGATCGACCCCAGTATGCAACTGGTACTTAATTTATCAACCCCAAAAGGCTGAAAGGGCAAAGTCGACCTCGGCGGAATTTGAACTCAGAACGTAAAGACAGATGAAACACCGCTAGGCACTTCACCCGGCATGCTAATGTTACTGCCAACTCATCGCCTTCTTGAATAGAAATATTAAGGTGATTGTGTAGAATCTAAGTAACTCAGTTATGGTTTGTGTGAAACAGACCACTATAAAATATTCACAAGGGGGAATAAATTACTTTGTCATGAAGAAGAGATATACAACAATTCAAGTGGAGACTTTCATTGGAGGAATGAGTAAAACTATTAGTATTATGTTATATGGCTGTGTGGTCAAGTAGCTCAATTTGCAACCAAAGCGTTTTGAGTTAAGTCTCACTATGTGGTACCTGGTGGGTGAAAATGCCTTCTATGATAGCCTTGGGACAACCAATGTCCTGAATGAATTTTTTTGATGGGGAGTGGGTGGAAGCCCATCGTGTACATGTGCGTATGTGTTTATCCCCCACAGTCAGACAACTAGTGTTCATTTGTTTAAGTCCCTGTAATCTAACAGTTTGACAAAAGAGACTGATAGAATAACTACCAGACTTAAAAAATAAGTACTGGTGTTTTTTTTGTTTGTTTTTGTTTTTTGACAAAAACCCTTCAAGATGGTGCATGAGCATGGCTGCAGTTTAATGACTGAAACAAGATATACATCAGCATTTAACATCAGTTTTCCAAGCTGGTATGGGTTGGACAGTTTGACAGGAACTGGTATGTCAGAAGACTGCACCATATTCTAATGTCTGTTTTGGAATGGTTTCTATGACTGGATGCCTTTCCTAATGCCACCCAATTTGCAGAGTGTAGTGGGTTTTTTGTTTTTTTTTAACCTAGCACCATCAGCAATGAGGTCACCAAATAATTTACAAGGCAAGACACCTCAACTGAAGTGGTAGGTAGTATTGAGGGTGATGGCTTCATGCCAGGTGAGAGGGTTAGAGTATAAGTAAAAAGCTTGTTGGGAATGTGCAAAAGTTTTGGTATTATTCAAATTTAAGAATCAAATAAAATTGGCAAATCCTGGACTTAACTGAAATTACTGTGGAAAATATATGGACATTTTTCCTTGAACAGAGTAAAAGGAATCAAACAAAAATTGCTGGTATTTCTTTCAAAGACTTTCACGTGAACTCGAAACAGAAGTGGAACAGAATATTGTATGACATTTGGCTTGGCCCTCAAACATCTTATTCTTACTATTCTTATTTGGGCATAATATTTTAAAGGCACAGGAGGGGCTGTGTGGTAAGTAGCTTGCTTACCAACCACATGGTTCCGGGTTCATTCTCACTGCATGGCACTTTGGGCAAGTGTCTTCTACTATAGCCTTGGGCCGACCAAAGCCTTGTGAGTGGATTTGGTAGACGGAAATTGAAAGAAGACCATCGTATATATGTATATGTATATATATATATATATGTGTGTGTTTGTGTGTCTGTGTTTGTCCCCCCACCATCGCTTGACAACTGATGCTGGTGTGTTTACGTCCCCGTAACTTAGCGGTTCGGCAAAAGAGACTGATAGAATAAGTATTAGGCTTACAAAGAATTTGTCCTGGGGTCAATTTGTTCGACTAAAGGCGGTGCTCCAGCATGGCTGCAGTCAAATGACTGAAACAAGTAAAAGAGTATGTTTAGAAAATTGATCTTAATTTTTTTGACCTTTGTTCTAAATGACCTTTGAAATATGTGTGAACATCATATCGTTATTATTTTCCCCCTTTGTGCAAACCTCACCCATATCAGACGATATTACAAGAATGTTTGTGGAGAAGCATACATGTTTGTTACCATGTCCAAATCCTGTTTCTGTCAAAGTTTTTTTTTTTGTTTTTTAGTGGAAAATTCATAAATTGCAAACAAAGCACTTATTTGATAATTACTTAATTAGAATTGAACGACATTGCACAATAGCTGTAAATGTGCGTCATCATCATGCTTGGGAATATGTGCATTTTCTGCAAATCTAACTGCAACTCTCAGTCACTAGTACAAGTCTAGGTATTGACATTCCTTTGTTTACACTCCTGCATTGTCCTTTCTCATCCTCCACATGGAAAACAGGATGCAAATGTGTGTTGACCTTCATTGCATTGACATGTGTGATGGATCTACAATGAGCGTTGTATGAAAAAGGGAATGCCATTTGCATATAGTAGAAGATCTTTAACACAGAAAAATTAAGACATGATGGAAAGAAACGATAATAACAATTATAACTTAGAAGCAGCGCCACAGATGTACCAACACACACAAGATTGAAACATAGCCGACCACATGCACTTCTCATGAGGAATTCCGGAAGAAGCTTCGTGAGACCACTACTGAGACGCTTCCGAAAAAAGAAAACCATTGGAAAACGGTTTATAGTAGAGACTCCAGCCAAGAAGATCTGAAGGAATTGTAATTCCGAAATATCATCAGACTATAGATAACCAAATTACAACAGGTATATAGTCCATGTTTTGTTTTATAGTGCATTGTTGTGCCATTCTAAACTTTTTATTCTTTACAAACAATACACAATGCTTCAAGTGAACTACAATACTCTCCTAATTATAAGAGAATACAGAAATGAAGAAATGAGGAAAATCACCTTGCATGTGAGGAACACAGCAACAACATTTAACTGCATGAGATTAGTAAAGCCTTCAGCTGTAACAGTGTCAATGGGAAAATGTCCAGGATCTGGAAAAAATATTCATATGATAAGAATTATTTGGTATATCAGTACTACAGTGAAGAATATTTCAAGACATCACAACCATGGTGGCAACGAGAAGGTGTCAAGGGGGTCACCAAGGTGGTGGAAACTAGAAGGCATCAAAATGTCAAAACTGTATTAGCAAGATTTGATAATAATGACCAGATCAGTTTTGATCATAGATCTGCTTGAATTTAGATCCACTTCAGATTAAAAAGAAAAAAAAAAAAAGAAAAAAGCAAACAATTATTATATCCCTCTCTCTCATAAATCTGGGGATTTATGACTTTGGAAGTTATCAATATGCTGCTGTTGCTGTTTAGTTCCAAGCCAGCTTGGATCAAACAAATCAATAATTCAAATGCATTAAGGTATTTCAGCCCTGAATATCCAGAGTTTTTACTTTGGCACAGTGTATCTAGACCATAGTGGAGGCGCAATGGCACAATGGTTAGGGCAGCAGACTCGCGGTTTCGATTCCCAGACTGGGCGTTGTGAGTGTTTATTGAGCGAAAACACCTAAAGCTCCATGAGGCTCCAGCAGGGGATGGTGGCAAACCCTGCTGTACTCTTTCACCACAACTATCTGTCTCTCTTACTTCCTGTTTCTGTTGTGTTTGTAATTCAAAGGGCCGGCCTTGTCACACTGTGTCATGCTGAATATCCCCAAGAACTACGTTAAGGGTACACGTGTCTGTGGAGTGCTCAGCCACTTGCACATTAATTTCACGAGCAGGCTGTTCCATTGATCAGATCAACTGGAACCCTCGACGTTGTAAGCGATGGAGTGCCAACAATCTAGACCATATTATTGAATATAACCTTCCTTTATAAGATAGAATGTGATGTGATGACAAAAAATTATCTGCTCTTTCTAGTAAATCAATCGACCACATAAAAGCACCTTCACTGGTACGTAATACAAACACTATGGCGAACCTCCCCCATCACCAAAAAAAAACCCCAGTCTAGTACAGAAGTCAACTTACGGTAGCCAGCATTGTTGACTAAACAGTCAATGGTGCTGTACTTCTCAACCACCTTAGCAATCATGTTCTGGCAAAAGAGAAAAGATGAAGAATATTAAGTCATAATACAAATAACTATAGATCAAAAACAGAAATGAAAAGACAAAACTGTTTGGCAAGACTTAACAAGGACATCTAATTTAGATATGTAATAAAAATGCATTCATAGTCTCTAACAGCTGTTTCTAGAATACCCAAGTTATTGGAACATTGTGCCAAGCAAGGATTCCATAGGCCGAGTAAGGATTCAATCATCAGAGAGGGAGAAGTTAAACACATGTAACAGTGAAGGAATAATACTCAACTAGTGGGACCCATGAATATTTCACAGATTTAATGGTAAACCTATTGGGTTATTTCTGAAAACTCTATCCAAAAGACCTGTAGCATAGCCTGTTTTGTGTCTGTATCAAATGTCAGTCATTCATCTGCTAATCATTGAAAAGTGAAAGAAATTGGAATACAATGATTACTTAATGCATTTTATATACTTTATGTACAATTTTATAGACTTAATGCACAACACTCATAAAATAAATATTCAGTCTTATTTTTCCATTTTTGCCATAAACCAAAAAAATATTCTGTACACGATACAACCTTCAGTCAAATTGCATATAACTGCCATGTAAATAAGAGTGAATATTTCACAGAATTGCACTTATGCACATGTGTTAAGTGACAGGTGATATGAAAAAACTTGAGGGCAAGGACAAAGGGAAATGGATGTTACCAGTTCCAATGTTGGATAGAGATTTAAGGAAAAATAAATATACTACACTGCAGCGGGAGCAGGACACGCAGGTGAATGCTGAGTCAAGAGAGGCTAGCAGTGTGTGTGTGTGTGTGTGTGTGTGTGTGTGTGTGTGTGCATGTAAAGTCAAATAGATAAGATATGGAGAATAGCCGATATCAGATCTACAGGTTGGGTAG
>NC_068986.1:40762503-40763683 GCF_001194135.2 Octopus bimaculoides
GTGTGTGTGTGTGTGTGTGTGTGTGTGTGTGTGTGTGTGTGTGTGTGCATGTAAAGTCAAATAGATAAGATATGGAGAATAGCCGATATCAGATCTACAGGTTGGGTAGCAATGGGAGGGAGGGGTAGTGAAGATTGTAAAGTGGCTGTGAAACGATAATGGAAATCTTATGTAGTAGGTGATCAGATATTAATGGAGGAGATAGGAGAATCAGGGCTAGCTTGGTTGTTACAGCGCTGAAAATAGATGTCCGTACAGTGCCCTAGCATGGTTGCAGTTCAGTAACTAAAGCAAGTAAAAAATGAAGGATAATATTTATCTCTTGCTGTATAGGCCGTAAATGTTCCATGCACTTGATAGTCTTATCTCATAAAACATTCTCCCTTACTTTGATTTGTGCTTCATCACATAAATTACAGTTGATATAATATGCTTCTCCTGGTCCCATCTTGTTCATTTCTTCTTCTGTAGCTTTAGCTACATCATCTGAAATAGAATTGAAAAGAAAAAAAAAATTCAAATCAAAATATATTCATTTGTAGCATAAACATTTTTAGACATTCAGAAGAACATGACATAATTAATTTGGTCCATAAAAGATAAGAAATATGAAATTACCTGGGAAATAATTAGTAGAGCCAAACTATATGCTAGAGGAAGCAAATAGTACAAATTGTGTGTTGAAGAAATTTATCAAATTCTTACATCAAAATACAAATTAATAAACCATAGATGAGAGAGCACATTACAATGTGTTCATCAATCTAAACACAATTGATTTAAGTGATTGCATGATACGTAATACTAAAATCAGAATAGAAATTTAGTAAACAGTAGCAAGTAGAGTAGCTGATTAAATATAAACTCCTAAATAAATAAATTTAATTATAAAGATTAAAATACAATAAAGGAATAAAATTAACGATATCCATAAATTTAATTTGGTGGAGGTAAAGATCATGGACCCTTTGCAATTTTTTTTTTTTTTTTTTTAACAGGAACATACTATATCGAGGGTGGAGATTCTGAATCTGCAGAAAAATCTACATTTCAAAATTTAAATTTCTTCCCCTACCCGTCACCCTAAATTCGTTAAATTTTCACTTTTTAAAAAATCGTTTTTTTTTGGCGAAATACCTATAAAAATATGGAGATTATGATTCTGCAAAATAAATTCTGT
>NC_068986.1:40763898-40768234 GCF_001194135.2 Octopus bimaculoides
CACACACACACACGCACGCACGCACAGCAAAATGGCATTTAAAAAATTGTTTTCTCTTTTGGTAATTAGTATTTAGAAAGTTGATCCTTGGTTTGGCTGTTGTTTCTAGCTTGTCAGATTTCCGGTTGGGGGAGATTTAAATTTTGAAATTTTTTTTCCTTTTGGTAACACGTATTAGAGTTTTGAAAATGCGTTTCTATCATGTCAGGTTTGCTGTTTAGATACTTTTTGCGTCTGCTATTTTATAATTCTATGCATGCATGAAACATTAGGAGGAGGTGAGTCGATTACATTGACCTCAGTACTCAACTGGTACTTCTTTTATCAACCCTAAAAGGATGAAAGGTGAATGTTGACCTTGGCAGAATTTGAACTCAGAACACAAAGACAGATGAAATACTGCTAAGTATCTCGTCCACCATGCTAATGATATTTGAAATAACAATATTAATAATCCTTTCTACTAGAGACACAAGGCCTGAAAATTTGTGTGTGTGTGTGTGTGTGTGTGTGTGTGTGTGTGTGTGTGTGTGTGTGTGTGTGTGTGTGTGTGTGTGTGTGTGTGTGTGTGTGTGTGTGTGTGTGTGTGTGTGTGTGTGTGTGTGTGTGTGGTGGGGGATTAGTCAATCACATCGGCCCCAGTGTTTCACTAGTACTTATTTAATTGACCCGAAAAGGATGAAAGGCAAAGTTGACCATGGCAGAATTTGAACCCAGAATGTAGTCGCAGACGAAATACCACTAAGCATTTCGCTTGGCATTCTAATGATTCTGCCAGCTTGCCACCTGATTTTTAATAATAATAATAATAATGTTTAATACATAACAGACAGACATGCATACATATACAAATGTGTAAAACCAACAGTCAAAGAGTTACAATCAATTGAACTAATTATTCAATCACTATAAAATAGAACATCTTTTATCACAGTCTACTGCACTTAATTAGCAGGACAATAACTACAAACACTGGAAGGGCAATTTTGTTCCTATAAATAAAAACAGAAAAGAAAATGATGATGATGACAAGGATGATGCATAATTACCTGGAGGTTGAAGACCATATAATGAGGCCAGAAAATCATGGTTTTATGAGATGGATTACTAACTAGTTATTTAAATATTCACTTGTATGGCTGCATGAGTAATGTTATTGTGCATGAAGGACAGAACACAAATGAGGTGAGAAAAAAGCTGGATATAAGAGAAATCAGAGATTAAAGTTCAAAAGAGAAGACTACAGTAGTACAGGAATGTGACGCAAATGGAAGATGTTGGTTGCATAAAGAAGCAAAGAACATTATCTATGAAGAAGGTAATGTTCTTTAATGAAGATTAAAGAAGGCATGAGACTAAGTGGTGAAGACTGACCCGAAATGGTATAACCTCATGAGGGAGCTAACAAATAATGGTGTTAAGTAACAAAGTGCTGTATTGATGAAAACCTGTGTAACCCATGCAAGCATGAAAAGGTGATGTAAAGAAAGAACTCTTCCCCCGCCCAGTGGTAGCAATAGAGGTAGGATCATCATCATCATCATTGTCGTCGTTTAACGTCCTCTTTCCATGCTAGCATGGGTTGGACGATTTGATTGAGGACTGGTGGACCAGGAGGCGACACCAGGCTCCAATCTGATCTGGCAGAGTTTCTACAGCTGGATGCCCTTTCTAACGCCAACCACTCCGAGAGTGTAGTGGCTGCTTTTACGTGCCACCGGCACGAGGGTCAATCAGGCAGGTACTGGCGACGGCCACGCTCGAAATGGTGTATTTTACGTGCCACCTGCGCAGGAGCCAGTCCATCGGCACTGGCAACGATCTTGCTCGAATGTCTTACTGGCAACGACCACACTCGAAATGGTGTATTTTACATGTCACCTGCAGGATATATATCTAAATTTTGGATTTCTTCCACTAATTATGTTCATAGTAGGTCTATCTACTCTCTCCACCTCCTCATTACTTTCTTACCTGTTGCACCTTCTCTTATCACTGTGCCCTCCTACTAGAGCTATATTTCTCCCAACTGTGTAACAAGGAATGGGTTTAGAGTTCTCCATACTCTGTCCACTCTTACCATCACTTTTATTTATTGCTAGTTTTCACTCTTTTGTAATCTCTTTTCTATCACTCATTGGTATCAATTCTCTCTCTTACAATGCTCCACCTTTATTAATATTCATCATTCTCTCTATCACACTCACATTCTCACTTCTTTGTCTTCTATAACCTCGGACAGACCAAAGCCTTGTAAGTGAATTTGGTGAATGGAAACCAAAAGAATCCCATTGTGTATATATGTGTGTGTGTCTTGCTTGACAACCAGTGTTAGTGTGCTTACATCCCCATAACTTAGCAGTTTGGCAAAAGAGACCAATAGAATAAGTACCAGGCTTAAAAGAAAGATAAGTACTGGGGTTGAATGATTTGACTAAAAATTCAAGGTGGTGCACCAGCTTGGCCAAAGTATAATGACAAACAAGTAAAAGATAAATGAAAGACGATTTATCAGATTTTTTCACTTACTATATTGTAACAAAACATTTCTATAAATATTGATATGTATGGAAATAACTAAGTGTTGGCAACAGGAAGGGCATCCAGTCATGGAAAATCCACCCCAGCAAATTATAACTGATACAGCTATGTGAGCATGGAAAAGTGAGTGAGTGAGTGAGTGAACAAGCAAGTGAGCGTGCTCAAGTAAGTGAGCTTGCGTGCCCACCCGAGTGAGCTTGCATGCATGAGAGCGAGCTTATACGAGTGAGTGCATGAGGTTACGTGAGTGCATGAGGTTACGTGAGTGAGAGTGAGCTTATGCGAGAAAGTGAGCTTACATGCGAGAGTGAGGGAACGAGCGAGCCAATATTGATATGTATGGAGCTCACTCTCACACACGTAACCTCACTCACTCACTCTCACTCGTATAACCTCACTTTCATGCATGCTCTCTCACTTACTCAAGCACGCTCACTTGCTTGTTCACTCACTCACTTGCTGAGACACCTTTTTCATGCTCACATAGCTGTTTCAGTTATAATTTGTTGGGGTGGATTTTCCATGGCCTTCCTGTTGCCAACCCTTAGTGAGGGAGCAAGTGAGGGAGGGAGGGAGCAAGTGAGCAAGGGAGGGAGCTAGTGCATGAGAGTGAGGGAGCGAGCGAGTGAGAGTGTGCATGCGAGCAAGCAAGGGCGTGCACGCGAGCAAGCGAGGGCGTGCATGCGAGCGAATGAGAGCGCACACGTGAGTGAACGAGTATTCATGAGCAAGCGTGCATGTGAGCAAGCGACTGTGCATGTAAGCGAGCGAATGTGTGAGCAAGCGAGTAAGTGTGCGTGTGTGTGTGTGTGTATTTATGTTTCTGTGTGAATATATGTGTATCACTGCACTTACATTTGTTGCCTCACACTGATGATCAGCGTTGGTTTATGTCCCTGCAATTTAGACCAATAGAATAAGTATTAGACGTAAATGAAAGTATTGGGGGTTGATTTGTTCAAGTAAAACCATTCAAGGTGGTGTCCCAGCATGACTACAGTCCAATAACAAACAAATATAAAGTAAAAGAAGAATGCTTAAATAGCAGAAATCTCTGTTGGTCAGTCAGCCTGTTAGAAATAACACCTGAGCTGCCTTCAAATCACTTTTGTACTTGCTTAGAAGTAAGATATAGCAAATAATGTAGTCCTAGATATCATTTACCTTTTACTTATTTTAGTCATTAAACTATGGCCATGCTGGGGCACTGCCTTGAACAATTTTAGTCGAAAGAATCAAATCCAGAATTTATTTTTTTTAAAGCCTGGTACTTATTCTATCAACCTCTTGATGAACTGCTAATTTACAGGGATGTAAATACACCAACACCAGTTGGGGGAGGGGAGGAGACACACACACACACACACACACACACAATGGGCTTCTTTCAGTTTACATCTACCAAATCCACTCACAAGGCTTTGGTCAGCCTGATGCTACAGAAGACACTTGCCCAAGCTGCCATGCAGTAGGACTGAACCTGGAACCATGCGGTTGAGAAGCAAGTTTCTTACCACACAGCCATGCCTGCAATATGTTTGAATAAAAGACTGAATATCTTTAAAATTTAAGTATACTTTTTATAATAATTTTACGTTTATTCTTGAAAAAGTATTTATCTCAGCCAGATCTGTACCCAACTAATAAGAACAAAAAACACTGAAAGAAGCTCTTACAATGACTCGTAAGTAGCAGCAAAATCTCCTTCGCACCATAGCCTACTATCTTAAAAAAAATAAAAATTAGGGACACCATATATTTGATAAAAAAAAAAAAAAAAAAAAAAAAAAAAAAA
>NC_068986.1:40768523-40772384 GCF_001194135.2 Octopus bimaculoides
AAACAGTGCTGCTATATTCACTTGCTAAACATTTTATCAATGAATAAAACTGGCCATTATCTTGAGTGAGGGGAAAAAATTATAGATGAGAAATCTGTAGTAGATAATAATTATTCAGGGGCTATCAAATGCAATTTGGGTCGGAACTTCCTTAGGTATGCTTTGTCCAAGAAGATCTCTTCCCTGTCCTCCTCTTACACTGATGTCCTGGCTGTGCCACACTGCTGTTTTGGCGAATGATAATATATTATGGCATCTGGCACATCCTCAAGTCTTAAGAGAAGCGAGTTAATTACTTAGTCGCTGGAAGAAAGTCAATTGTTTCTGGCAAAGAGTTCTTTTAACCGTTTACATGAAGTTGTGTTACAATAATACTTACATCTACAGGCAATTTACCAAACAGATTTCGTTTAGCCATGGACGAATGTAAGCGCCATCATCTTCATTGGCTGCAACAATTCACATTTACATTTTACGAGCTGAAAGATTTGCTTCAATATTCTGAAATATCTGTTTGACTATTGGCAAGGGGCACTAATAGTTCTGTTCTCATGTGTTCTTCACTCACGGCTAGTCACTAATTACAAAGATGTCATTTAGAATTCTAGTAGCAGATTGGTAAAAGGGAAGCAGGGTGGGTTGGGGGTAGGTAGGAAAGGATGGAAAGTCAATCATCCTCTATAATAAGGATTAAAATGAAAATCTTATCAGAGAACAAGGGTGAGGTTATATGCACTTCTACACCGTGACTACAACTTTATACATGAAAGGTTTTGATGTGATTTGATCTTGGAATGAGAAAGAGAAACAGGAAACTATATAGGGAGATAGCATTCCACTGATTAATAAGATATTCCTTCTTATTCTTATTATACATTGATTGAGGAAGTGGACCATGTTAGTAATTAGGAATGATTCCATATGTTAAAAGAGCAATGACTATTGCCACAGGGCTGTTGTGATTTCTTGACATCTCAAAAGAATAGTGGAGGTTGATTTCATAACCTTGTGGTATCATAAGTGCCACAGAATATCTGGCATTCATGAAGGAATCCAGCTTTGAAGTGGCTTCCTATTGCCTGTTCAAGTGAACTATTTGAAGTTCAGTAACTTGAGTACTGAAACAATGCAGTAGCAGGATACCACCTAATACTGAATGACATAATCTGGAAAGCATGTGGGGAAACTCAGTGTCACAAATACTGAGCAGATATGGCAGTTAATTTTTACTGTGTTCACTCACTGAATTGTGGCCATTTGAAAGCTGTGGCTTTAGTTAATTTACTGAAAGATAAGGCATAACTTAGAACTAAATACAAGATATTTGAAGAACAATATATTGATTTTATTCATCCTGATGTACATCTGATGGGGTTTTGTTTAACACTCACAAAAAGCAGCATTGCACAATGGAAATGAACTTAGAACCTCTTTGTTTCGAAGTAAATTTATTACTTTCACAACCACATATGCTTGGCCTATACACTACTTTAAATAATAATTATTTACTTTATTGGTTGCTACTACAACTGCATCTACCAGTCTGTATTATTGCTGGAACACCTATATAATTTAGACTCAGAACCAACACCAATACAGATTGTTATTTGGTCTTCCTTTATTGATTGTAAAATTTGACATATGCTGTTAATAAGCTTATGATCTTAAAACAGGCTATTCACCTTTCAGTTTAAATCATTAAGCAAAAACATTTTGTTTTAACTATACAAAGCATTCTCTGCTTCACTTTAATATCTACTTAACTTTGCTTGCATGGAGAAGACAAGAGTGTGTTGAAGCAGTTTTCTATAACCCTTTCTGATGCCAAGCCTCACCTGTTCCCAAGCAAGTCAATAATCCTCTGGTCTATTCAACAACAAACAGGCCCAGCATAGTTACAAGGAGTGCTGGAAACAAACAACACCATTTGAAAGTGTTTTTTTGTTTATAAACATTGTGCAACATGTTGTGAAACCTGCATATGCTTTTGTGGTGGACTGTAATCAAACAACACAGCCAGTATAAATGTGATGCTTCTGTTTACAGACAGCAAGCACATGTCAAGATGAGGGAAAATACAAAATCACTCATACAAACACACATCAGCATGCACATTATATATATGTGTGTGTGCGTGTGCGCGTGCGCGTGCGCGTGTGTGTGTGTATAAGCATATATATATACATACATGTATATATAAAGCATTGGTTAAAGTTTTGAAAGGAATTAATACAAGAGATTAACATCAATGTAGTACAAGTGAATGAAAAGACTAAATATTTGTCATGTGACAATGTTATAGAAATGATAAATAAATCATGTCTATTTTGGTTATTCTTACAACAGCCAATCATTTAGCACTCAGCTACAGAAACTAATAACCATTTATTAAACTACTAGACATTATTACTCCAGTCACTGTGTGGGAGTAGTACTCAAGATTTCTTTTTCATGTAGTATTAGTATTTTGAGCAGCGAATTATGTAAGTGTAGTTAACAGTTGTCTTCTCCTGACCAATGGAATAATTTGGCAATGTTTAGTTTTACTATGCAAATAGACTTTGTACATATTTACACACAGAAACATATACATGAAGAAACAAAATCATACACATGTATACATATACTGTGAACCTAAGCCATGCATGGTCTTTGCAAGTTATTTCCTCTCTCTTGTTCCTCTATGACTTTCCACTAGTATCCAGCAATGGACTATGTCCAAAATGTACTTTTATCCTATTAATTTTTCCTTCTTTGAGCATCAATCTAATATTTACTGTGAATGTCCCTTGAGTTTTTGTTTTTATTTGTATTTGCTTTGTTATATAATGTGTTTGTGTTTGGTTTGTTTATACACACATTTGTAAGAGAGAGAGAGAGAGAGATAGAGAGAGAAATTAAATCAGCAGAAAATAGATTTTGACAGGATAATAAATCATTTTACATACCAAGGATGTCACAGAAGGCAACTTTTGCACCCTCCTTTACTGCAAAAAACAAAAAAAAAGTGTTACAATGTTATATGAAAATAAAAAAAGGCATTGGAGGGGCGATGCATATGCTACTCGCACACAGGGATAAAATAAAACTTAATTCAATATATTCGTAGACGAATTCATATTTTAACAAAAAGACATCAAGAGTTATTTCTCCTGCTTATCATTTATGCATACGTAACACAGGAAAAAAAAAATGCATTTCGATTCACCCATCTGCCAGTTTTGAAGACTATGAAACCAAAATAAGGAGTTTGAGCCACTCACCCAATGAGTGTTTCTGCCAAATTTGGGGAAAATCCGTTCAGCTGTTTTCCAGTAATTTTGTAAACACACAGACAAAGATGAGCAACTACAATACCCTACTTTTGCTTACGTGTGCAGGGTAACTAGTTTAACAGGAAAAGGCTAACCATTAAAGTAAATGTTTCCCATGCTCATAAAGTTTTCTTTTAATTGAAATACCTGACATAAAAGGTATTCTAGTTTACTTTTGTTTCACTTCCCTGTCATTCAACGTGACCAAGTTTCAACTGAATACAAACCTTCTGGGAATATACAGATATTTCCAGGATGAAAACCCAAACAAAACTAAAGAACCCTTGTGATTAATGGTAATGATTTCATTAAATGTGATTGTGAAACTGTTGGCTAATTCAAGTGAAGTAGAACAGGTGATGTGTGGTTGTTCACTTCACAATTATGTGGCTTTGAGTTCAGTCACACTAAATGGCATCTTGGGCAAATGTATTCTAGTATAGTCCCAGGCTGACCAATGCCTTTGTGAGTGAATGTGGTAGATGGAGACTTTGTGGAAGCTCAGGGGTTGTGTATGCCAGGTTATCTTAAGCAGCATGATAGACCC
>NC_068986.1:40772463-40778105 GCF_001194135.2 Octopus bimaculoides
AGCAAATCAAAGCATGGGACTAGAGCATATTTTGACAGCAATGAAAGTCATACATAGATCAGAACTGGGCCCCTAGACTCCTGAGGCACCTTGGCAACTGCTTAGTGTGCCCATTCTTTAAGAAGGGACTGTATGTGCTTATCTGCCCCAACTTTCGTTTTTTCTTTTTACATCCTTTTAACAAAGAAATTCAGCAAAAGAGACCAATAAAATAAGTACCAGACTCAAAGTAAGTACTGGGGTGGGAGTCAACTTGTTTGGTTAACCTGACAAGGCAGTGCTCCAGCATGGCTGCAGGCCAGTGACTGAATCACATCAAATATATATAAGAAAATCTGTTTCTCTTTAACACTCCCTTTCATTCTATTCTTCCTTTTCCTCTTTCCTAGAGAGGTGGTGCATATTCTGCTTTTTTGGTTCCCCTTGCATGGTAAACAGTGATAACTGAAATAATGACCTTCATATCATTTTCTAATACATTTCGGCAGATTTGTAGGTAAATATGCTAATTGCTGCTGTGTTTGTCACCAAAGTGCAGCTTCTCCTTTGTAGTGAATGTGTTCATAATACACTCGATTCATTAGTGCAAGGGATTATGGGACACTAGTGTTTCAATATGTCTTAACTAGATGTACTTGAACTAATAAATCTAACAGGGTTTGAGCAGATGTTGTTGCTGCTGGCACTCCGTTGCTTACAACGTCGAGGGTTCCAGTTGATCTGATTAACGGAACAGCCTGCTCGTGATATTAACGTGCAAGTGGCTGAGCACTCCACAGACACGTGTACCCTTAACGTAGTTCTCGGGGATATTCAGCGTGACAGAGTGTGACAAGGCTGACTCTTTGAATTACAGGCACAACAGAAACAGGAAGTAAGAGTGAGAGAAAGTTGTGGTGAAAGAGTACAGCAGGGTTCGCTACCATCCCCTGCCGGAGCCGTGTGGAGCTTTAGATGTTTTCGCTCAATAAACACTCACAACACCTGGTCTGGGAATTGAAACCGTGATCCTATGACCGCAAGTCTGCTGCTTTAACCACTGGGCCATTGCGCCTCCACAATGAGCAGATATATCATTAAGAATACACATTTCAGTTCTTGCACTTTACCTAGCAAATGATTTATTATCGGTTGGTAGATACCAGCATGGGTCATCAAAGAGTTTGCTTGCTGAAATTACAAACAAGGCCATTGGCTCTTGCTAGATTTGTCAGTCAGGGTACCTCTGGCTGATGAAATATGTTGAAACACTGGTTGTTTCAGAATCCCTTGCACTAATAAATCAAATGTGTTATGAAAATAGAATTGTTGCAATGTAGAGGCTACCTTCCTGTGAAGAAGAGCACAATAATTAGGATATTTGTGTTCAAATCTTGCCAGAAAACACATGCAAGTTATTGTTTCAATTCTCACAGATCACCATGGTGCAAATAATGAATTTACACACACACATACACACACAGGTTTCAAATGTTGGCCCAAGGCCAGCAATTTTGGAGAAGGGAGAAAAATCAAGTACATCGACTCTAGCATTCAACAGGTACTTATTTTATTAATCCCAGAAGAATGAAAGGTAAAGTCAACCCAGGCAGAATTTGAACTCAGAACATAACGATGGATGAAATGTCACTAAGCATTTTGTCCAGAGTGCTAATGATTCTGTCAGCTTGGTGCCCTAAAATTCCAGTATGTTTCAAACAGAATTGTTACAATACATCATCCATTGTTAAGTAGGTTCTTATCAAAGTTCATTTCCCAAAAGTATTAGATTTCGTCAGACAATATGGCATGCATTGTATACACATTATCATTATGATATAATCATTATGATGTTCTATATTATATATATATATATATATATATATATTGTTGAAGGGGAGGTGCAAATGAAGTGACAGTAATATTTTAAAAGATAAATCTAATTAAAAACGTAAACGAGGAAATGTACTCTATATATCATCAATCGAAACTGAAATGTAATTGATATTGTGTGTACGGATATCTTGAAACGAAGATATACAATCCATTTTAAACAACAAATGAGATTCGCAAAAAGCTGTTTGCTCTAAATATGGATTTTTTTAAAAAAAGCAATCTTCTACATGTCAACGTGCAGGTACAAATAGAACAATACCGCTTGTTCCATTCTCAGTTTTTCTTTCTTACAAAGCATCTACCTCTGCAGTTATCTCAACATGAACAGGGTTACTATTCTTATGGCAGTGAATATACAGAAACTAAGTTGTTTTCGTTTTGGCGTGTTTTATGATTTCATTTTCAATTCAATTGTCACATGAAAACAAGACTCGACCTATTTTTTTGTCGGTCATGAGTTGCAATACGCAAACACCACTTTTTAATGTTATTGACACGAACTAACCAAGGAGGTTATTTTTTTTGTTCAACCTGCTAAAAATTGCAGCAAAATGTCATGAAAAAAATTGTGAAAAATTAAGACCGGATAGTCACGTCTGAAATGTCTTTGTAAGACGGTAGTTGCGTGATTATTTTAATGTATATTTTTTCTTTCTTAAGAAGAAACGGGTTAGTGTTATATTTACAAGCGTTTCCACTTTCCTTTTTGTCTTCAATATATTTATTTCTATATAAATACATTTCGTTTGCATTTGAAGCTTATAAATACATTTCAGATGCAACTGTAATTTCCATCCTTAATAAATTGAAATGTTTTGAATTTCCTGAAAGTGAAACACTACAACACAATTATTTCCAATACTGAAAATTCAATACTTCTATAAATTTGGAAACTAATAACATCTATTATAAGATGTTCGTGTTCTTTATCGGGGAAACTAATATATAAACATCCATATAGTTTCCGTTTACTCAATTTCACTGATAATCTATACAGATCACCTGAAGGTAGAATCGTTACCGCAACGGACAAAATGCATAACGGTATTTCTTCCGGCTCTTTACGTGTGGTTAGTATGCATTTTACAGTCATATATGCACACGCACATTGCGATAGAGATCGGAAATGTCACAATGACATCCTGTAATTTCATGTAAATATGTGCCCTACCGATGTATCAAATACATAAACGTACGTATATTTAATACTAGCAGAGGCACCCGGCGTTGCTCGGGAATGAAATTGTTGCTTATTGGTACTTGGAAACTTTTACGAAAATTAAAATGGGGATTAAATGAAACAAATGATTTACGTGAATATCCTCACAAGAGTAATTGAAATAAATGGCGATTGTGGAACCGCCCACGGACGCACACAGTATAACACATCAGATGAAATGGACGTGTGTGTGTGTGTGTGTGTGACAGAGAGAGAGGTTTGTTATGTATACGTACATGCATAAATGTGCATACATCTTTGTGTATGAGTGTGTGTGTGTGTGCGTGTGTATGAGAGAGAGAAAGAGAGTAAATACTACATACACACCGCTCTCTCACTCTGTCTCACACACACACCCACACGCACACATACATCCAAAAATGATGGATTAGTTTTTCTCAACCTCTAAATTTGTTTCATCACAAACGTTCGCAAAAATATGATGTAAATAAATCATCATTGGTCTCACATTGTCGCCAGAGTTTCTTCTTGGAGATGGTGACCTTCTATGGTCAGTGTATAGATACTCTCATCGTTAGGATTAACAAAACTGAATGAATGGTTAACAAATTTCATGAGTATAGAAATTGGCGAGACCCACTCAAGAAGCTTACTCGTCAGATGGAGAGTAAAGGAGTTTGATGAAATTTTGCTATATCATTGTCGTCACTTCTGGTTTCTGTTGCAATATGCTTTTATTTTTTATGGACAATTTACTTTCATCCGCTGCCACTGGCTGTTTAAGTCTCAATATTTTACGAGGGTTTGGCGGTGAGTTGGCAGAATCGTCAGCACGCCAGGCAAAACGCTTAGCAATTTTTCGTTCGTCTCTCCGTTCAGAGTTCAAATTCTTCCGTGGTCGACCTTGCCTTTTATCCTTTCGGGGTTGATAAAATAAGTACCAGTCATGTACTGAGGTCGATGTAATCGACTTACCCTTCCCCTAAAATTACCACCTTGTGCCAGAATTTGAAACTAATATTTTTATGATATAAAGCAATGAGCTGGCAGAATCATTAGCATGCCGGGCAAAATGCCTAGCGGCATTTCGCCGTTTCTACGTTCTGAGTTCAAATTCTGCCGAGGTCGACTTTGTTTTTCATCCCTTCGAGGTTGATAAAATAAGTACCAGTTGAACACTGGGGGCCAATGTAATCGACTTCCTCATTCCCCTCAAAACTGTGGGGGCCAATGTAATCGACTTCCTCATTCCCCTCAAAACTGTTGGCCTTGTGCCAATATATATAGATATAAATCAATATTTCATGACAGTAAACTGCATGCTAACATTTTGGTGCCAATGAAATACTAGAGAAGTACTTGGGTCGATGTAATCGTTTTGACACCCACACTCAAAATTGCTATCCTTGTGCCAAAATTAGAATATAGAGATCAGCCTAAAGCTATAGATAATGAGAAGTGCCACGACGGATTGAACTCGAGACCTCGTGGCTGCAAGAATTTAGTAGTCAGTTGTAGTGCCAATAAAATTCCACATTTAGGAATGGAATTTTAAATGTTAGCATACACTTTCATATACCAAGTAAGATACAAAAATTTATTCATGCTGGGTTTGAAGGTTTCAATTTACATTTATTTTTAAAAAAATGTTTTATGCTCTTTAAATTGTTAATTTAGATAATATTTGAGTTTATTTCAAATTTTTCTATAAATTTGAAGTCTTACTCATAGAGCATAAAACCTGAATTTTTAGAGGTACAAACAAAATTAAATGTAAAATACTGAAAGATTTTTTTTTCTACGCGTAACCCCCTTCTTATTTGAAACCGCTACATCTTTGAAGATATAAAATTTTAAATGAAGAATCTTAACGTCATCATTACAAAACGAATAGTTTATATAATTTTTCAATGAAAGAACTGCCTTTCAGTTTTGTTACTAAATAATATATAAAAATTTAAACGGAAGACGTTTTTATCTTCAACGGTATTTGAAACCGCGTCCTAACTTTTAGTAGATATAATTTTTTTGATAACCCATTGAAACCTCAGGCAGATCTTGCACAATATTTCTGTTTCAACCATATTCCAGTATCTCAAACGAGTTCATTGATATGCATGTGCAACATGCCGCAAAGATTGCCCGAAAAGACCTATCTTGGAAGATAATGCAGACGGTAACAGCTATCTGGGAAATGCTGCAGTCTTGCATGCGCCAAAGACGACGTGGAGCTCCTTTACTATTATTTCTGTGCCGGGTGATCAGGCCTTGATCACTATCCAATTCGAAGCTATTCTAGCATAACTGGCAGTACAGTTTGAGAGACGATACACTGTGTTAATCGCAGAAAAAAGCTTTTTAAAAATCAACTGTTAATGTATACTATTGCATTGTTTTACGACCAAGCACCGATTCACTTTGAAAGTGACCGTAGAGTTCATGGCTTACAAGGTTCTTAAATATGTGAACGGTTAACTCGGCATTTCTACAGATGTGTACCCCCACCTACTTTGTTTCCTCATAACTCTCAGAAAAATGGATATTTTTAAATGAAATTTTACCCTTTTCTAGCTCTAAAAGGGCTTAA
>NC_068986.1:40780482-40781794 GCF_001194135.2 Octopus bimaculoides
CTAGTCGTGTAGGTTTTTCAAACAATTTGAAAAACCTACACGACTAGGTGAAAAGCGCTTCACTTAATATGTGAGATTAATAAAAATCTGTAAATGTACAAACATCCAGGTTTCTGAGTACCTTAATTTTTTCTATATAATTTCTGTACATCACCTTCAAATATACATATATATATATATATATACTCACACACACACTTGAAATTTAAAACAAATATAGTTACCGAATGTTTCAACACATCCTTTTCCAATTCCACGGGCACCACCAGTAATAATGACAACTTTGTCCTTATATCGGAGAGACGAAGACATGACTAGAGATACCGCTTAAAATACCAAATTCAGTAACTTCTAGTTGCTACCCGTTATTGCAATGTTCTGTTATAAAAGTCTCCCTCATAAATATATATACAAAAGAACACTCACTTTCTTTCTTTTTCCTTTCTTTCACACACACACATATAAAAACTGTTAATGCGCATGTATTATCTTTTTTTAGGTTACATGCATAAACGAAGTTACGAAATCAATAGAATTTATAATAGCTATCCGTGTCTTTAGTCACATTGTACTCGAATTTCATTTCTGTTATTTAAAATGTTTTGACATATATCTTTAGAAACTTGACCGATATACGTTGTGGTGGTACATTTGCCTTCTGTTTAGTTATAATTACTGAATTCTATTAATTTATAGTGCTTATTTTACGAATATCTGGAATAAATACTATCAGAAATAAACGGTAGTTTACACCGGTTGCATATGTCGCATTAATTTTTCCACAGAGCTGGCATTCTTAACCATTTTCTACCTATGGACCTCTTTGAAATACTACTTACCTCTTAGTGAAAATCGTGTGGGTGTTAATATAAAAATTTACCAATTCTGGTGAACCCCCATGCCCATTCGATGTTTATAAAGAAGTTTTACAGAAACTTCGGCATAACTACTGATGCGTACCCTACGTGACTTTGTTACCTCATAACTTCCAGAAAAATGGATACTTTTTAACGAAATTTTCAACAAATACCGCTTAGATGATGTAGATTTAGAGTATATAGGGATTTATGAGAAAGAATTTTTCTGAGGGGACGGGGAGAGGAGTTTTGGAAAATTCACACGATCCCTCTTTTCTCCCTCATAACTTTCAGGAAATTGGTTATCTTTTAGTGAAATTTTATACAAATACCTTTCAAACGGAATAGATTACGATTATAAAGAAATTTGTGGGGAAAATTTTTTTCCGATGTGGTGGAGAGAGAAATTTCGAAAGAACGGAGTTTCAGATCAGGCAGACCAGATAAGTTAGAAC
>NC_068986.1:40783449-40790158 GCF_001194135.2 Octopus bimaculoides
CATACATCAAAAGCAAAATTTTTTCAGGGGCCCTATTGTGGATCCCCCACTTTACTATTTTGTTGCATGGACCATCAAAAACCTTATATGGACCCTCAGGGGCCATATGGACCCCGGTTGAAAACCACTGCTATAGAGCGTTATCACACCATTTTTTCCCTAGATGCACCGTGCGTATGATTTCGGTGCATTTTAGTTTTCCTGCGACTATATAAAAGCTCAATCCTTACTTTGTAGACATATAGAACAAGGGTGAGCGAAATTTATCTGCCAAGCTGAGCTCAGAAAGGTGATAGTTGCTGTTGCCCCAGGCTGGTTTTCATTTTGCAGACCCAGTCAAAAACCTAAGAGTAATTTCGGACCTCAGCTTACATCTCATTTTCGTTAAACAAATTTGCTGGAACCCACGCATACATATAATACTAATGTATCTATCTTTTCAATTTTATTCATATTTTTGTTTGTAAGAATGTAGGTATAATTTGAGGGCAATTTGTCTCCTATTTCTAGCCGTTTGTGTGACCATGGAGGGAGGGGGCCCTTCGTTTAGTAGTGACTAAGAATTACAATGTGTTTCTGTATGTAGAATGCTTGTGTATGTTGTCATTGGCTATGCTTTGTCGTCTCAGATATAGGTTGACATGCAAAGCCCCAAACGTCGACATTTTGTGACCACCACCATACAACTACCTCAAATTCTCACGTATTATTTAGAAATATAATAAAAGTCATCCCTCAGACTTGACAAGCGTAAAAGTTGCATATTTTATAGAAAATTGAGAAAATGTGAGAAAAACAAGTAACTTTCCAGAATAATCGTAAACCAGCCAGCATGGTCGTTTAATTTGTATTTTGGAAGATGATTCCTATGTCGACCAATCATATGCCTCGTTGAATTCATCACTCACAGTACAAGACGCCAATCCTACAGAATTCGACACTGTGAAAACAGTCCTTGCAAATGCTGTCAATAACTGATGCGCTCCAGCAGGAAGCAGTTGTACTTGTCTTTGACCAGGCCATTTATTCAAAGGCTCAGCAGATACAATGGGTTAATGAACTTTATTGTAAGAGATTGTCATTCATTTGGGTGCATTTCACACCGTCCTATCTATGCTTGCATGTCTAAGGAAACAGTTTGGAGATGCAGGTTTGGAGAACATCATGATAGGATCAAACATCGTAGCGCAACAGCGTTCTCAGTGGACACCATTACAATAGCAGCATCCGAGCTCATAAGTGCGTCGTGGAAGCCATGGAACGTCTGCGTTGGCCAGTCTACATGAGATCCCTCTCAGATGTAGACTACGCATTGGCATATGAAACCCTTGCTGAGCTTCATGCTGATTTTCCCTCTTTTTCTTTCACAGGGTTTGTAAAGGGAGAAGAATTTAAGGCTGTGGCATCTTCCTATCATTTTTTTGTGGAACAACATTCAGCCAAAGATCCAAGGTTCGATCTGTGGTCAAGCTACATTGAGATGCTTGAAGTCATCCTCTTATTTCTACGGGCAAGGAGACTGGGAATTACGCCTTTCTTCTATTTGCAGTTTCCTACCCTGGTTCTTTGCATACGACCGTACCAATTATGCAAGATATCTTCCAGTTTATTGGCATGAGATGAGTCAACTACCTGACAGTCATCCACAAATTCATGAGGCCTTCATGCAAGAGAAGTTTGTTGTCCATCGCTAGACAGACCACGGATTCTGCGGAGTTGCTTGTGATCAGACAATAGACCAAACATGCAACAGAGACACGAAAACAAAAGGTGGCATGATTGGATTCATAAGGAACAAAGGTGCAGTTGCCCGTTGGATTATTTCCCAACATGAGTGAAGTGCTATCAGCAAGTATTGTGAGGAGATAGCAAGGAAAGACGACAGATCCACAGAAAAAAGAAAAAGATCTTATTGTGGCCAACATGGAAAAATATGAAGAAGATATCTGTGCAGTTGTTAAAACAGTAGAGGCCATAGTCAATCCTTTCCAGGAAAATACCAAAGAACTCGTTCACATTGCATCAGGATTGATAGCTTCCACCGATGTCTGTGATGACTATACTTCTGCGTACGCAAGTGGAACTGATGCTTTCAAGGCTAGCTGCCTTAAATGACCACACGAATATTGATATGTTTTATTTAATTTGAATCAACTTTGCCCTTTCATAGATTCAGGGAAATAAACAGAACGGCATTCAAGAGATTTCGAATGAAATAAGTACATGTTTTTCACTGCATAATATGCTAAATAGTATATGAGGACTGACGGCTTCAAGTAGCACCTTATGTTGTTCTAGGTAGAACAGGTAGGAAAATTGAGGAGACCCATTACGGAACTGTGTAGCGCCAGAAGCCAGTTTATCCAGGAATTCTAAATACCAATTTTAAAACGCTTAACGGAGTTTCTAGAAAGTTCGAGCATACTATTTGGAGAAAGATTTCAACTCACTTGGTCGCACTACAGCTAATCTCATTGACCGAACCATGTCTGCGTATGCAGTAACGATTTCTGTTAATGGCGATAAAATTAGCTTTTGTTAACTTTTTTGATAAAATTACCTTTTGTTACCGTATGGTAGGTCGTAGTCCTGCGCTGGAGAACCCAAGTGCAATGATTCAAAACTTAGCAGGAACCTCACTACAATATGAATACCCATCTTCATGTTTGTAAAAGTGACTTCAGATTAATTGAACAGTATTAGATAAGGTTCTTCAATATGGTCTTCTATTATCTCATGGCTATTGTTGTCTTTACAATTGCCTCATCTTCCTATGATTAATTTTAGAAATATCATGTTTTGACTCTATCACAAAAATATCCAAAATTTATAGCACTTGTTACGCTAAGTTTTGACGATTTGTTATGGAAGATGTTTTAGAAAACCATGCTTGTCATTTAAATAGATTATAATTTTTTTCCTAGAAAGTAATGGCCTTAGCTTTACACTTTCTAGACACATTTGGAGATAAGAGGACTAAGTTTGGTGTTCACTGCAAAGCGAAAGTTTGCTTTCTAGTTCAATCATTAGTTTCAAAAGTAGAATTATTCTGAACGGCATGGCTTTCAGTACTTCAGTAGTATTTGAGAACAATTTAAGAGTGTGATTTAGGAAGAAGAAATAGATCTTTGACGATTCACATTGCCTTCATCTACAAAACACTTCCATAGTGCCTTGAGGTACTCTTTGCCTAGTCTCAGAAAATAACTTTTTAGAACATCCCTCTATCTGAATATTCCGCCAAAGATGGCAAACGTGAGCCATCTGGTTACGATATAAAATGACAGATTAGAACAAAATTCCTTTTACTGTGCTAATGAAATCCTGCAATGGTTATATATTTTACGCACAATATTTTCAACGTCAAATTCCAGGTTCCAATAGCAAATCTTGTTTCACTGCATTAAACATGGGTGTTATTTAACCACTTTTCCCCATCCTATCTGCACACCCTTACAGTTCCCTCCAGAACTCCTCTACTCCTTTCACTCCCTGGACCATTTGTACTAAAAAATACACATCTCTCCTCCTCACCTCATCTTAACACACATTAACCTCGAAGACACTTCCCTCCACTCTACCACATTCTTCTTCACACTCTCACTCACCAGCAATGCCACTCCCTCACGAGCCCTCACTCTCCCACTCACGACACTCGTCCACTTACATCCCCAAACTGATACTCTCCCTTACTTTTCATCTTAGTCTCGCTCAGTGCCAGCACATCCATCCTTCTCCTCATCATCACACTCCCTATCTCTCTCCTCTTTACCTCACTTGTGCTACATCCACGTTCAATCCATGACCCTAGAACCAGGGTGAGATTTAGTGTTAACCTTTTCCCACCTCTTTGTCTTTTTCTTGCCGTCTTTTTAGGATTATGGATTTACTAGGAGGAGAGGATTCCCAGTCCTCTCGCTCCTACTCCATATTGTATTTTTAATAAATATTTTTTGTGGTCTCTATTAGTTTACATTTGTATTGCTTGCAGTGTGCGCAAGCGCTCTATTCCGCTTTAGACTTGACGTCTCAAGTTTAGTAGTTGAAACGTTGTTTAGTCATTGTTATCAATTTAAAGGTCAAGTAACATATCGTAGTCCCTTATCAAAATATAATAATCTTAGAAGTGTTGGGAAACAGTATTTTGTATCTTTGAAGTATCAGTTTCTAAAGAAAAAAGAAAACATGACCTTTGACACTTTATATACTCTTGTACTCAATAAAGCCGTTAAAACAAGCTTTTGCTGTGGTTTTCCCACATATTACATTTTCCCCTATCAATGAATGAATTATAACGATTTGAACGTTGGAGTCACCAGAATTCAACGGTTATATGATACTGAGGTATGTAACCGAAAGATGTTGGTTATTTTCGTGTCCATGGATTAGATGACTGAAGCAATGGATATCAGTTAAATTGGCAGTTTTTCTGTTGCAAGACCACTTCGAGTCATTGAAATATAAAGGCTGGAAGGCAGTGAGCTGACAGAAACGTTGGTACGCTGGGTAAAATACTCGACGGCATTTGGTCCATCTTTACGTTCTGGGTTCAAATTCCGCTGGGGCTGACTTGGCCTTTCATCCTTTCGGGGTGTCGAAAAATTAAGTACCAGTTGAGCTCCGGGGGCGATGCAATCGACTTATCCTCTCTCCCAAAATCGCTGGCCTTGTTCCAAAATTTGAAACCGGTATTAAAGAGGCGAGCTGGCAGAACCGTTAGCAAGCCGGGCAAAATGCTTAGCAGCATTTCGTCCGTCTTCACGTTCTGAGTTCAAATTCCACTGAGGTCGACTTCGACTTTGATCTCTTCGGAGTCGATAAAATAAGTACCTGTTGAGTACTGGTGTCGATGTAATAGACTTACTCCATCTCACGAATTTTCTGGCCTTGTGACAAAATTTGAAACCAATATATATAAAGGCTGGTTCTGTTGTCCATCGTGTAGGTGCCTGTGTTCATTGTCGTTTACTACTACGTGACTGAAGGAGACACTAAAAGAGACACTAAGAGAATTTACCTCTCTGAAAGTTGCCGAGTAGAGAGGCTAAGAGAAGAATGTTACTCCTGTGGCAAGCGTCAAGAAAAGAGAGGAAGACATAGCGTAACTCTTTGACAACGTTGGTGAAAGGAAGCAAGTATATTATCTCTGCTTCAAACCGAGTCAAACTGAGAAGTTAGGAGGAGTGTGACTGAGGAAGAACTCTGTTAGGTATTACCATATTTCCGGATGGTCATTTTCTTTTGTCAAAAAAAAAAAAAAAAAAGAAACAATAAAAATGATCACCCCGCAGGAATGGCTGTGTAGTAAGAAGCTTGATTCTCAACCACATGGTTCCGATTTCAGTCCCACTGCGTGGCACCTTGGGTTGTCTAGGTTGAAGTGATTTTAACCCAAGATGATAAAAAAAATTGATAGATGATTCGTAAATCTCCCAGTGAAAATCCAAAGAACAAAAGAAAAGTATACAGAAACATTCAGGTTACGGTTTCAATTTTCTGTTTAAGAATCCAGGAACTAATCATTCCAGAGTCACTGTATATTTCTTTATCAACATTTACTTCACTATCAACACTTCAGTATGACCGGTGATGTTTCATAGTGAGACAAACATTACATAATATATATTAGCGACAGAAGCAGTATTAATACTGAGAGGTAATATTTGTTCCCACTTAAGCGTACATCTACGCTTCTTTTAGAACAAGCTTTACAGCGCTAGATACCATAAGAAAAAACTCATATAGGTTTTTGGTGCATCCCGTCTTTTCAGGATTACATTTTCAAATTACTCCTTTTTAAGACCTCGGGTGGGTTTTGAGAGATTTCTGATATATCTAGTAGGTCAAGGGGTGGCGTAGAAGTTCCTCCAATGGCTCATGTATAATAGTGTCGTTTGTTTAGCTGTGTATATAAAAAAAATTGTTGTTTAATTCGGTGCAGGACCTTATAGTTATTTTGACGAGAAAATAACAACAAATCGAGGTATTCATAATTTGTTCAGAAACACAGAAAAAGACAAAGCCCTGATTTGGGACTCTAATTCTTAATACAACAATGTTTCACAAAGACCTCCAATTCAGTGTTTACAATTTTAGAGTTATTTGAACACTAATATATAGAGGAGTTCCGCCGAAGTCGACTTTGCCTTTTATTCTTCGGGATCGATAAAATAAGTACCAGTCGAGCACTGGGGTGGATGTAATCGACTTAGCCCCTTCCCCAAATTTGCTGGCCAAAATTTGAAATTAATATATTGAGGGATTCATAGCAAGCTTATAGAAATGGAAGAAAATTGACACCACGACAATTGAACATATTAAACTCAGAGTAAAGATTGTTTGCCAACGTAACATGGCAGTCCTGGTTTAGGACAAATGTTGCTGTAATTTAGCCCCAGGAGACATCGTCTCCAGCTGGCATAAGACACGATCTGTGTCCTTATATTTTCGAAAATATAAGGACACAGATGTCCCCTTGGGTTAAATTACAGCAACATTCGTCCTAAACCAGGACTGCATGTTATGTTGGCAAACAATCTTTACTCCAAAGTACTGTTGCTGAATATCTCTCGCTGTGAGATTTACAAATAGTAATTTTCTAATATTAAACTCGTCTATGAATTTCCATTGGACTTATTGTTGCCGGTACAAATCATCACCAGTTCCTTCAGGTTACTGATTTTCCACTAGTAATGTTTCTTTCTTAAAT
>NC_068986.1:40790626-40791877 GCF_001194135.2 Octopus bimaculoides
GGACACCAAAATACCAATTTAATTTCATTTTTAATCAGTTTGAATTTTGAAACTCTCTCGCTTGACAAGACTTGTTTTTAACGCTTGTGACATAGTGTGTCGTGCCTCGAGACAAGAAGAAGGGAACAGCCGGTGGATCTGACCATAAGCAAAAAGGGTAAGTGACGTCAGGTGAGAAAGAGGATGTTTGATAGTTTTTTTTTTTTGGATAGAAATGATGGGGGGAGCTAGAACGGATGTGCAGTTGAAATTTCGACATATTCTAATTTCTGGCCAGTAGTTGGTGTAGTGAAGGTCTCTGGGTTGCATAGAGAATCCAAGTCAGCAATTGAGGAGTTTCCTTTGTGTCGCTGCCAGAGGTTAAGGTAAGAGTAATTTTATCCTTTATACTACAAAGCATTTCGTCGCCTTTTTTCGTTTTCGTCAACGACATAGTTATAGCGAAAATAAGTATTGACAGCGACGCTCTTTTTCGGCGAAGGTGATGTGGCTTGGAATAGAAAAAGCAATGCTTGTCACTAAGTTGCAGAGAATACATGATGTGGTGAGTTTCATGTCACTATGTATGGAAGGAAACGTGCAGCATTTGTATTTGGAGATTGATAAGTCAGATCAATTAAAGGTTGATAAGATTAAGAAACGGTAATGATAAAAAGGAGGAGTGATGTTAAGAGTCTTTGAATGCAGGTGAACACGGGAAGAGTTAAACATCAACGATGACAGCGATGACAAGACGACGGTGGTAGTTAAACAACAACGACAACAACTAAAATAACAACTACTACTACTACTACTACTACTACTATAGTCCTTTTTATGAGCTGTACTGAGAATTATGATAAACGATCTTTCAGTTATGTTCGACTTCAAATTAATAAAACTTTGACGTTTTCTATAACCCATATCGGAGGTTGGTGGTCGTCGTTGCGGATGACATTAGAATTGGAATAACTCACTTGAAGTTTTCAGAGCTACGGGTCGAACATTTCGAAGAAGTGGGAAATTAGACGACGGAATCTGTTACTGTACTATTCATTCAGCTGGCAGATATTTTAATGACCATTGAAAGACGAAATGTGATGCTGCCCATGATTGCATTTGAAACGAGTACTTAAAAACACGAAACACACCATTGAAAGGCATTTTATTTGTTTCATATCACAATTGGTGAAGAAAAGTACAGTTGGTTACAGTTACTGGGTCACTGTATTTCTGGCAGTGAGAGTAACAAATGTGTGTGGGTGCATGCGT
>NC_068986.1:40792333-40793567 GCF_001194135.2 Octopus bimaculoides
TATATATATATATATATATATATATATATATATATATATGTATGTATGTATGTATATTAAAATTTATTAGTGAACACCCTGAAACCCCGCATACAACAGAGTGCTCATGTAGGGTTGACAGTGAGTGCTCAGTGAAAGGTCGATGCAGCGCTAATATCGTGATGATGTTGAACAACAGTGACAACAACGGAGGGACACACCTTAAGAAATATGTTGGAGCAACATATTTTAGAATCCAAAGGAGTCGGAACGTTACAATCTTAGCTAATGGTATATGGCAATAAAAAGAGGATGGATCGCCATACAAAATCAACAGGAAACTGCTGGAACAACTTAAGCTCTAAATGAATGGAAGTAGGCGATGCAAGCTTTGCTTGGCTGAGAAGAGAATGATTCTAAAATATTCACAAGAAATAGGTTTCTTCATGAACTCACAAGGCGAAATTTCCAAACATTAATCCCACGATAGAAAATTTGGTTTTGGTCGTCCGATTTTGGGGCTAGATAACAGAAAAGAGGTTCACAGGCTTAGCTGACGCCCTTCGGACTCATCTGACACCGTACCATGAGTGGTAACTCTTCTTTCCTTCCCGTTTACTTCCGCTTGTTTTCACCACCGAGCGAACCGGAACCGTATATTCACCACCAGTATAAAAGAGGGTATGTTCTTCCGGCAGCTTATCTCAAGAGTCGTCTGTATTGCCAAGTGCAATAGCGTGCACAAAACCGTTAGTAGGTTTATGACAGTTACACAGTGTAACCAGGAATATACTTCTCGACTATATATATATATATATATATATATATATATATATAAATTGTAAATGCAAAAATAAAAACAAAAACACATTGCTTGTATCACACGATCGAACGCACGCGTTATCTTTACACAGTAAGTTTTGAACTATTTTTCTAACGCGACTCTCTCTATCTCTATATCTATCTCCCCCTCTCATTCTTCCACCTACTGTTCTTCGCCTCTCCCTGTCACTACAATCTCTCTCTCTCTCTCTATCTCTCTCTCTCGTTGCTCGTCCTTCGCCTCTCACCGTCACTACTACTATCTCTCTCCCTCTCATTGTTCACTTATATTCTACTTCCTCCCCTTCTTCTCCCTCTGCTACTCTTTCTCCCTACCCTTCGCTGGTCACGTGTGTCCGGTTGCTATTTCTTTTCGGTCTTGGGCTCCCCAAGCTTTGCACGCAATTCTTCGCCTCTCCAGTTCGTGCTTCAC
>NC_068986.1:40793961-40797470 GCF_001194135.2 Octopus bimaculoides
ATATATATATATATATATGTGTATATATGTATGTATGTATATATGTGTGTGCGTGTGTGTGTGCTTGTCTATATATGTATGTATGTATGTAACGGGCTTTAAAAAGACTTTTGTCATGCTATCGAAATACTGCCAGTCGGCACGAAATTTTGTGCTAATGGCTACAAAGGAACAACAGTCAACCTTAGTAAAATAAAGTATAAATATATAAAATATTTAAATGTTATTTTACACGCTGTAATATTTGAAAACTGCGTGTGTCAAATATGTTATATACTATGAATAGTGCGCATGAGTTATTATAAATTAGTTGACATACAAACGTTTCATAAATATTCATTCAAACATACGGAATACATAGATCATGTGATTAAGCCACAGTTCACTTCCTACATGGAGAGCCTGAAATTAGCTCGATTAATTCTGACTGGTTTTTGCCGTTTCATCAGGAGTAACTATTTCTGTTTATCGGAGAGAGGGGGGGGGGGGGGAAGGATGATTACTAACAATTTTTTTTTCTTAGATTCGAGGTCAGTGATTGAGGGGCTTAGTCGATTCTATCGATGCCAGTATTTGGCAGGTATTCTACGTTATGGACCTTGAAAGGATGAAAGATAAAGTTGACCTCGGCGGGATTTGAACTCAGAGTGTAAAGAGTTAGAGCAAATACTGGAAGCATTTTTCTGACGCTCTAACTATTCTTCTTATCCCTCCCCCAGTTTCACCTAATAAATAACTGTTTATGATTTAAGCACAATGCCAGCAATTTTGAGAGTAAATGGTCAGTCGATACCATCGACCACACTACTTGACTATCTTTTTTTCCCCTCAACCCCGAAAGATTGAAAGGCAAAGTTGATCTCGGTGTGATTTGAACTCAGAACGTAAGAAAAACCCGAACGAATGTCGCTAGGTATTTTTTCTCCGTTGTTCTAACGATTCTGCTAATTTATCACCCACCTTAGTTTAACAACAAATAATCCTTTCTACTATAGGCACAAGGCCTGAAATATTAGGGAAAGGGAATAGTCGATTACATGAACTCCAACTTGCAACTGGCACTTAGTTTATCACCCTGAAAGGATGAAAGGCAAAGTCGACCTCGGCGGAATTTGAACTTAGAAAGTGAAGACGGACGAAATGCCGCTAAGCATTTAGCTAGGTGTACTGACGATTCTGCCATCTCACCGCCTTTTTAACAACATATAATGTAACGAACTGTAGGCTCTAATTTTAGTTTTAACCATATCAATGTCAGTACATATACTGGCAGGGCGTATTGATTAACAAAATACAAAGGCAGCATGTGTACGTCTAGGACATGACAGCTTTGCTGGGTAAACAAACAGATTGTGTGTGTGTGTGTGTGTGTGTGTGTGTGTGTGTGTGTGTGTGTGTGTGTGCACGTAAGTGTGTTTATTCACTCTAGTTTCGTTCCCGGATTCTCGCTGTACCAATGTTAGACGACATTTCTAATAGGTAACACGGAAGCTTTCCGTCTCGTAAGAGATGTAATATATTGTTTTATTACCTGAAATATTCTTCGTTGTTTATTAACCCAATGAACTACCTTCACCACCCACTTGTTTTCAGACTTACTTCTCGTTTAATTCGGACAGAGTAATTTAAAGCTTTACGTTCATAAGTCTCAAGTTACTCTGGTGAAAAAAAAAAAATTAATGAAAGGAAATGTGTATCGTATGCGAAGGGGTGCTAAAAGTTCTTGGTTATCACGAAAGGCCTAGCTGGAGGCCCAATCTTCCGAGTTCTTTTACAGGGCTTAGAAAAACAGGGACCTCAGCAATAAATGTGTGAATCTGAGAAGGGAATATGCTGAATAAAATCATAATTAACTGAACCTCTCGTATTTTCTTTTACTTAGAGACAGGAACTTTTCAGAACCCTCTTGTATAATGTATGAGTGCCTGGTAAATATGTCTTGTGTACCACTTGTGATACACGGAACAGGTAAAGGGTTAAGATCCAATTTTGAAAAGAAACTTAAAACCATTACAATTTTCCAGCATCCCATAAACTGTGTTCATTGGATTCATCTTTTGATAAGCCATATTTGCTGTATATGAGTCCACATGCAAATATATTGAACAATCGTTCTATGGCACAACCAAGGGTGAGTCACTTCGTGAGGTTATTAACCTTTCCGGTGATGTTAAAGCTTAGCAGATATTCAATATCTTCTGCACGTATGTTTCTTTTACAAGAACTGATATATATTTTTCACCGGTGAAGTTGAACAGGTTTAAGAAACCATCTGTCGCAGGGAGTTCCATGTCGAATTTAATGCCGTTGTCAAGGGTATTCATGGTTTTATGCATCTTCATTGCAAGCTAATCACTCAACTGCCAAACATTCATTTGTTACCAGTTAAAAACAAGAGTCGACTTATACATAAGGGATGTAGATATTTTCCACATATTTAGTCGTCGCCACCAAAAGATGAGTAACTTATACAAGACTTTATTCCAATATATACGGGATTGTACCTATATCATGCTAACGTTTCTGACAAAATGCTTAGCGTCTTTAAGTTTCCTCCGTCTTTAAGTTTTGAGTTCAATTTTTCAACTGAGGTCGACTTTTCCTTTCATACCTTTCGCTGTCGATAAAATATGTACCAGCTGAGCACTAGGGTCAATATAATCGACTCACCCGCTCCCTGAAATTGCTGGCCTTGTGCCAAAATTTGAAACCATTATTAAGGCCGTGAGCTGGCAGAATCGTTAGCACGATTCTGATAAAATGCATAACAGCATTTTCTCCTTCTTTACGTCTTGAGTTCAATTTCAACCGAGGTCAACTTTGTCATTCTTTCATCCTTTCAGGTTCGGTAAAACAAGTTTCATTTGAGCTTTGAGGTAGATCTAATCGACAAATCCCCTGCCCCAAAGTTTTCCGCCTTATGCCTGTATTAAAGTTTCGTTGATCTCTTCTCATCTGTGGCCTTTCATTTGATCTTGAGAAAGAAAAAAAAAAAAACAAGCAAAAGGCACTAGGATAGGTTCATTAAACCGATCTATACACGTTTGTAGCAAATGAAAAGAACGAAAATATTTTCCGACTCGTGTCGATATTTTTCTTTTATAACTCAACAAATTCGTACGTATACTAGAGTGTTTACACTCAAAGTTACCGGTCGTACGACGAGTAACTTTGGAATTAAACATTTGTCGCCATAGATGATTTGAGAAAATATCGCATACACGCAGCAGTTACAGTCCAACTTTTATGGATAAAATTTCTTGGTGGTCATACAAAATGATGAAATGAATGCTAATTTTCAAAAGAAAAATATTTAAACTTTGATTAAATAGAACAAATTTCTCATTTTTATAACTTCTCTCATAGCTATTCTGTCATTTACTACCTCTCCTACCCTTCCCTTCTTTTCCCATCCTTTCCCGTCTCCTTACATTCTTCTCAACTCCTCCTCTTTTTCTTCTCCCCTCCTCCACCCTCTCTCCTCTACCCTCTCTCCTCTACCCTCTCTC
>NC_068986.1:40799298-40805521 GCF_001194135.2 Octopus bimaculoides
TCTATGGCGTATGCGGTCCCCCCCTCCAGGTGGACGGGACACCAGTCCATCGCAGCGTTACTCAAGAAACAGGAAGACAGAATGAGAGAAAGTTGGGGCGAAAGAGTACACCAGGGGTCGCCCCACCCCCTGCCGGAGCCTCGTGGAGCTTTAGGTGTTTCTGCTCAATGAAGACACACATCGCTTAGTCTGGGAATCGAAGCCGCGATCCTCCGACCGCGAGTCCGCTGCCCTAACCACTGGGCCATTGCGCCTCCACAAAATGTACTATTACTGTCAGTAATCCTAAAATTTACGCACAAAAACATATACGCATGCACATATTACCGGTACCCCGTCGGTTACGACGATGAGGGTTCCAGTTGATCCGATCATCGGAACAGCCTGCTCGTGAAATTAACGTTCAAGTGGCTCAGCACTCCACAGACATGTGTACCCTTAATGTAGTTCTCAAAGAGATTCAGCGTGACAGTATGGCAAGGCTGGTCATTTGAAGTACAGGTACTAATCATTTTCGCCAGCTGAGTGGACTGGAACAATGTGAAATAAAGTGTTTTGCTCAAGGACACAAAACGTCGCCGAAACCCAAACCACTTGGTCACATATGGAATACATTTGATCATAGGTTGCTTAATGAGGACTTACCGGTGTTACCAGACACCAATGACAACAGTCTAATAATAATTCTGGTTGTTCCTCCGTTACTTAGCCCATCTGTAACGCTTACACATGATTAGTTGAAGGGAAAGGCAGAGAGGGAGAAAAAAAGGAGAGAGAAAAAGAAGGAAACAGAAAAAGAAGGAAATAAAGCAACTTATTAATCAACTAATTAATGAAGCCACCAACTAATTAATTAACTAAATAATTAAGCAAGTAACTAATTCATTGACTAATTAATTAACTATTAATGAAGTAGGCCTCTAATAAATTAACTAATTAATTAGGCAAGAACCGTATTAACTAATTAATTAAGCAAGCATCCTATTTCCTAACTAAGCAATTAATTAATTAATTAAGAAATCAAGCAGCTAATTAAATAATTAATTAACAAGCATGCAAATAATTAATTAATTAATTAGTTAATTAATTAATTAGTTGCTTGTTCAATTAAGCAGTTAATTAATCAATTGCTTGCTTTCTTAATCAATTAGTTAATTAGTGCTTTCTTAATTATTTAACTAACTAGTAGTTTGCTTAATTAATTTATTGTCTACATAATCAATAGGTTAATTAATCATTAATTAATTGCTTGCTTAATTAATTAATTAACTAATTGCTTATTTAATTGGTTAATTACTTGCGTTATTAATTAGTTAAATAATTAGTTGCTTGCTTAATTGATAGGTTAATTAATTCTTTAATTGGTTGCTTGCTGAATTGATTTGTTATTAATTAGTTAATTAGTTACATGCTTAATTAATTAGTTAATTAGTTGCTTACTTAATTAGTAAATTACTAGCTTAATTAATTAGTTAATTAATTAGTTACTTGCTTAATAGGTTAATATATTCGCTAATTAGTTATTTCCTTAATGAAGTAGTTAATTTGTTGGCTTGCTTAATTATTTAAGCAATTAGTTGCTTGCTTGCTTAATTAGTTAGTTATCAATTGTTTGTTTGCTTAGTTAATTCGTTGCTTGCTTAATGAATTAGTTATTTAGTTACTTGCTTGCTTAATTAACTAGTTAATTAATCTGTTGCTTGCTTAATGAATTAGTTGATTAAATAGTTGATTGCTTGCTTAATGAATTAGTTATTTAATTAGTTTCTTACTAAATTAATTAGTTCATTAATTACTTGCTTGCTTAATTAGTTCATTAATTAGTTGCTTGCTTGATTAATTAATTAATTAATTCGTTGCATGCTTAATTATTTAGTTAATTAATTGCTTGCTTAATGAATTAGTTAATTAATTCAGAAGCAATTTGTTAATTAGTTGCTTAATTAGTCAATTAAGTAGTTGCTTGCTTAATTAGTTAGTTAATGAATTAATTGCTTACCTTCTTAATTAGTTAATTAATAAGTTGCTTGCTTATTTAATTAGTTACTTAATTAGTTGCTTTTTTGCTTAATTAGTTAATGCGATACAATTGCAAATAGATATGGTGCAAGCGTATCTCCTTGTAGCATCCCAGCTGGTATATGAAAGAATTCAGATTGCCAAGAATTGACTGAAAGAGGGAGAAGCTGCTGGCCCTGATGAAATTCCCCCTGAAATTATCAAGAGGTGCAATCTGAATGAAATAATACTGGATTTGCAAATAAGCTCACAAAACCAATAATATTTAATATTTCGTTCTTATTTGATAAATTTTACGAATGATACTTCTGTTAAAGTTTTTAATTTTTCCAAAAATGACCTGTTTCTATAATTAACACTATTTCAAAATTGCAATACTTTTTTTTCACTAATGTCTAGGGGGCCTCAGAAAAATTGAAAATTCCTAGGAGTGGGGAGCATGAGCTAAAAATGATTGGGAACCACTGGAATAAGGCATCATTGGATAGGAATGAAATTATAAGAGAAGGGATGTGTAGAAAGAAAGGAAAAGAAAACGTGTGAAGTATTTTGAAACGGTGAATGTAGATTAGTTATTTATCACAATCTTTTATTGTGAACTCAGATGTAACGATTTTAATTTTCAAGCACGTGGTCGAAACAGTATCACAAAATCTTAGCCGAGGAGGTTAAAGTACGTTGCGAGAAATAAGTTTTAGGCTAAAGAGAATTTAAGTGTGTATTTTATCAAATTGATCGTGTTAATTCGCATCACCTTTAAGTGCAAGTGCACGCATGTGTTTGCCTATAAGTCTGTCTGCCTGCTCGCCTGCCTGCCTGCCTGCCTGCCTGCCTGTCTGTCTGTCTTTCTGTCTGTATGTATATATGTATGTAGAGATCATCAGTTATATTCGTAGTTTCTTTCTTCTCTGTATGGTTGTTGTTGCTTGCTCTCGGTCAACATATTTGAAAGAAATTTGCTGTTTTGATTTAACCCTAGCTAAGCCCTGCACAAGCAAACTTATAATCAAAGGCATTTCAATCGAGACCATCCGCTGTTTTAGGGGTATGAAGGCTTACAATTAGCCAGAATTTCTTCTTTCTCAAGAAGGATGTTATAACTAAGAGGTTTGGCTAATACTTGTAACAGTTCGAACAACCGCGTAGGGGCTCCCTCGTTGTGTTACCTTCTCTCGGTTATAGACAAGCGTTCTCCTACATACCTGACATCTCTGTTTCATAAATCAGGATCCCCTATGTTTTATTTACAGAACTACTTCCCAATGCTTTCATACAAGCGACTTCTCCCTCAAGCAAAAAAAAAAAAAAAGGGCGATTGGCGAATATATAGGAGCTGTAAATTTGTTTCCCATTTGTCGAAAAAATGGGGTCACATTGTGATTGCTCTCACTGGAGCGCAGGAGTTAAAAAGAGAGGGGATGAACGGTCAAGGTTTGCCGCAGAAGAAAACCACATTCGAAGAAAACACAGTATAATGACAATATTAGCAGACAGTGCTGTCAAATACAGTCGCTACAAGCGGGGCTGATACTCCTGTATGGGTCTCTGCAGCTACATCAGACGCTGATCTATCAACACGCCTGAAGTAAATCTTTCTAGGTGCAGATTGATCCCTGGTTTCTCGAGACTGATGAATGCCACAAATAGCATACGGTTAGGAAGGTGATATCCTATCAAATAAAAGATATTTTCTCGTGTTTGTGGTAGGTGGCTTGAAAAGTATGTAATGCAATTCTGGCTTGACTGCTTGCTAGAAATTGCATTTCAGTCTCCCCAAAATTACATCCTACTGCTTTAAAAGAAGTTCACATTGAGTGATGTAGTGTTTGAAAGAAGTTGAGATGGTTATGCCTTGAATACCTTTGATCGGGGATCTGCTCTGTGAGTGCAGATCTAGGGTTAAACAATAATCTCTCAATTTTGATGAGCGCTTCAGAAACGTGGATTTGACTCAGATTGTAATAATACACAGCATTTGCACAAGAAGTCACTTTATGCAGCAGACCACTTTTATAAGGAAAAGAGAACAACGAAGTGGTTCAACAGTTATATTTTAAAAGGTATTTAACATATGAAGCCCGTAGAGACGAAAGATAAAGCTGGGCTTAGTAAACGCAAAACAGCAGAGTACAACGTTTTTATCTCACATTACCTAGGTTGTAACTCAATCGGTTTAGATAAGCTATAGCCTGTCGTCCATCGTTTGGTACAAATGAAATATGTATACATACTTTACAATTTGTTTAATTTCTGGGTTAACTTACTAAAAAATAATGTTAATGATTCAGATTTATTTCTGAAGTTAGTTGAGATTATTATGATGTCAGTACCTTAAATAAGTTTGATATTACCTTGTTTGGGACAGCTCTGTTTGTAGGACAGAAAGCCGCGTGTTTAAATTAAAACACTTTAAACTTGGATCATAACTTTATATAAGAAACTTTGTTCCAATCACCATCTTAGTTATCAAAAAGCTAGATAATTTACTAAAGTTCTGAAAATTCTTGATTGTTTTCCAAATAAACGAAACGCATACGCTATGCATTGCATTTGAAATATGTTCACGACAGGTGCAGTAAATTGAATAATGCAGAGAATCAAAAATAAGGTGCCCCCCCGCCACCTATTCACTGACAATTAGCCTTTGTTCTATTATGTCACAGTAACTAGGAATAATCTGGTATGGAAATGGTAAAGGTAATGTCTAAGGGGAAGATGTAATGTACATTTTGTTTTGAGTTTTCAATCAAGTTTAGAATGGCATCATAATGATATCTCTGTGATACACCAATACATATTGGAAAGCACAAAGAATTAAATAACTTATGGAAGGATAATACGGAAGATATATTTACTGTCTTTCAGTGATACATTGTGGGTTTCTGATGTCTGGTAGAAGGCAGAAGTGAATTATTGTGTTGGATAATTTAAACCTTTCCTTGTGGCAAAATTCGTTCGTGTACCATACTTAAAAACAGATAGTTCAGTTAAAGCAAGTCGCTTATTAATTTCTTGCATTGGTACTAGTCTATGATTACTTACTACCAATAATCTTAATTTCTAACATGGTCACAAGATCACAGATTTGTGGTGAATGATATAGTTAATTAATTCAGTATTTCACTGGTATTCCTGTCAGTGGGATTTCAAATCTGAGCGTAAAGAGATGCAACATTACTAACGAACAATATAACAACATAGTTAAACCTTCTGCCAGTAACAACACATTTCTCCGTACATTTTGATTATTTTCTTTCTTCTGTTTAAAAAGGGGTATTTTTCATGGACTATTATAGAATAATTAAACGACGCGTGTAAAGTAATACAACCTCTTTTCTCTTTGCTTCCATTTATCACCTTACATATTTTACCTAATTTCTCATCTGCTTTGCTTAAAGGTTATTTTCCACACGTTTATATCATCTACACAGGTTGAAACGCTTCAAGTAAATTACAATATTCTGATAATATTAATTTCTTAATCTGAGTGGGGAAGAGCTTCGGCGTGATAGCTGAATCTACAAGAAACAACAGTCAAATCCACCCAACATCCCTCCACGTTAACATTAAAAAAAAACATTGCGTACATGGGCTCAAGTAATCCCATTGACCATTTTCACATCAGCCATCACAAGAAAACCAGTCACCAGCACCAGGTGACTTTTGTAAGAAAAATAAGTAAACTTCCAGAAGTGATATCATGAAGGCTAAATTTAATTTATTTACTTGAATTTCTCATTCATTCTCTTACACCATGACTAAATCGTCTTAAAAACGATTGAAACCAGTAGCATATTTTGTTGAAAGCGTAAATATTTTCTTTACTCTATTTATGATAAAGTCTGAAAGCGTTTTCTATTTCGATATAAATTTTCTCGTGTGAAACTTCTCAATCTTATCAACATTCATACATACATACATGCATGCATGCATACATACATACATGCATACATACACACATACATACTTATTTGTACATACATATATATTTACATATGTATATTTTTACACACGTACATAAAAGTTACGAAAAATGTAACACAGAGACGAGGAAAAATTGTAATTGAACATAAAGTTGATATTACTTTGATGCTTAGGGAATGTGGAAGAAAAGAAGGAAATGTCTTTAACGGTTTGAATATTCACTTTTCTTCCGAAATATAGGATAGACACGAAAAGAAAAGAACAGAAGAAACTTGTCGAA
>NC_068986.1:40807313-40808457 GCF_001194135.2 Octopus bimaculoides
CCACTTCACATCACATTGACTGTAAGATATGATAGAATCGGAATAGAAAAATAAAACCTTCAAAAAGGAAGAAAGAAAACTGTAGGTTTGGTTTCTTTGAATATCTTTCCTTGAATGACTGACAACACAGCAGGCAAATTTGTGCTAGAAACCTCTGTGCTCAGATCCTCGAGGCTGTAATGAACGGAAAAACTGGCTCGCGGACAAGAAGAAAATGATGGCACAATGGCATCAAGAACTAAACAAAGAGGATTTTGGAGGAGTGTATGGCTGCAGCACGAGACCGCAGTGTGTGGCGAAGAAATGGGAATTGTGCTGATACCTCTGACCCTCAGTCATTAAGATAGGAATATTCATTCATTCATTCATTCATTCATTCATATTTTGAAAATTCCTACTGATATGTCGTTGTCGTCGTTGTTGTTTGGCCCTTAGACCAGTGTTTCACAACCATTTTTTATCTATGGATCCCTTTGATTCGTATTTTACTCGGATGAACCCTCATAGCCATTCAGTGTTAAAAAAAAACATTTTCATAATAAATGTTATTAGGTTGTTGTTGGCACTCCGTCGCTTCCGACGTCGAGGGTTCCGGTTGATCCTATCAACGGAACAGCCTGCTCGTGAAATTAACGTGCAAGTGGCTGAACACTCCACAGACACATGTACCCTTAACGTAATTCTAGGGGATTTTCAGCGTGACACAGTGTGACAAGGCTGACCTTTTGAAATACAGGCACAACAGAAGCAGGAAGAAAAAGTGAGAGAAAGTTGTGGTGAAAGAGTACAGCAGGGTTCGCAACCATCCCCTGCCGGAGCCTCGTGGAGCTTTTAGCTGTTTTCACTCAATAAACACTCACAACGCCCGGTCTGGGTATCGAAACCGCGATCCTATGACCGCGAGTCCGCTGCCCTAACCACTGGGCCATTGCGCCTCCACTATTAGGAATTATATATATATATAAAACAAAAATTGTTGAAATATTCTGTTAGAGTATAACGAATTTATTGTAGATAAATTTTAGTAACAAAATATTATAGTTCTATATTTAAGAGATGAGGAATTATTTACATTATTTACATTATCTACATTTGACGGATATTCGTCCTCATCTTGTTTGTTGTTAACACAACGTTTCGGCTG
>NC_068986.1:40809230-40818548 GCF_001194135.2 Octopus bimaculoides
TTTGTCCCCCACCACCATTTGACAATCGATGTTGGTTTGTTTACACCGCCGTAACTTAGTGGTTCGGCATAAGAGACCGATAGAATAAGTACCAAGCTGAAAAAAAGAAGTTCTGGGGTCAATTCGTTCGACTAAAAATTCTTCAAGGCGGTGCCCCAGCATGGCTGCAGTCTAATGACTGCAACAAATAAACGATAACAGTTAAAAGTTTATATAGATAACAATATTGGCCACAAGCCAATGTGATAATGCCTCTAAGTTGAAGCTGAGCCTGATCAATTAAGATAACATAGTCCTATATACCCCTAAAAATGACAGAATGGTCATGGCTGCAGTGCCTTTGAATATGTATGCTCCATTAGGACAGTTCTGTGACCAATATTGTTGTTGTAAACGACAATATTGGTCACTATAGCAACTATTGGTCACAATTGGTCACAATGGCAGCTATACCAGGAATAAGAAAACTGTAAGTGCTTGTTATATGAGCTATTGTTTTGCTAGAAACAATAAATAGATCTCATTTTAACCACTTCCTACAAATTGTAAAAAACAAAAACAAAAAAAAACAGGAAAGTATTAGGGCACATTGGATTATATATTCTTAGGTACATTAGGCCTAAATGAAAGACGAAACTTTCACTGCTGTGACACTTTTTGGCATAGGTCTGTTCGATCGGAGATAACAACGATAGTAACTCTTTCTTCTATAAGCACAAAGCTTGGAGGAGGGACCAAGTCAACTTACATCGACCACTAAGTTACAGAGATGTAAACAAACCAACACCGAATGTCAAATGGTGGTGGGGGACAAACAAACAACAGCGACGACGAAGACGAGAGCAACAACAACACCAGCGACAGTAACAACAGCAACAACAACAACAACATCATCACCTGCAGCAGTAGCAGCAGCAGCAGCAGCAGTAGCATCATCAACAGCAACAACAGCAACTAATACTATTCTCTACAGTAATCGTCGTAGTCACTATTGTCGCTGTGCCAGTTATCTAATAATGGTCAACAAGGGAACTCCTACGAAGTAGCATGGTTTATTAAAAACAGCAATCAAATATCAACGAAACTATACCTTACCGTCTTATAAGAAAGTAAGGACTCACTGGATAATTTAGATCATGACTGAATTTGTTTAAAAAGACGAGATAGTACGCTCCTAATTATTGGTCTGCTCTGTTAGGGCTAACATGGGATTACAAGGATAACAAAAGGATAACAACAAAAGTAATTCTTTCTTCTATATGCACAAAGCTTGGAGGAGGGAACAAATCAATTTACATCGACCCCAGTGCTCAACTATTACGTACTTTATCGACCTCATAAGGATGAAAAGTAAAGTCAACCTCGGCGGAATTTGAATCCAGATCGTAAGGACAGACGAAATCCTGCTAAGCATTTTGTCTGGTGTGCGAACAATTTTGCCAGTTCACTGCCTTAATAAGAGTATTAATCCTTTCTCGTACTATAGGCAAGAGTCGAAATTTTGTTTTGTTGTAGGCTTCCTTTGTACATTTCGCATATTCATGCAATGTCATTAGCAATTCAACATTGAATACTCTCTTTTACTCTTTTACTTGTTTAAGTCATTTGACTGTGGCCATGCTGGAGTGCCGCCTTTAGTCGAGCTAATCGACCCCAGGACTTATTCTTTGGAAGCCTAGTACTTATTCTATCGGTCTCTCTTTGCCGAACCGCTAAGTGACGGGGACGTAAACACACCAGCATCGGTTGTCAAGTGATGCTGGGGGGACAAGCACAGACACACAAACACACATACATATATATATATATATATATATACATATATACGACGGGCTTCTTTCAGTTTCCGTCTACCAAATCCACTCACAAGGCTTTGGTTGGCCCGAGGCTATAGTAGAAGACACTTGCCAAAGGTGCCACGCAGTGGGACTGAACTCGGAACCATGTGGCTGGTAAGCAAGCTACTTACCACACAGCCACTCCTGTGGAGGTAACTTATATGTCTGTGTTGAGTGTGTTCAGTATATCGTCTGTTCATCCGTCCGTCTCCATCCATTATTTCGGGCATGACACTGTGACTATTTTTCATAGATTTATTAGGAGTAACTTTACAATAAGGAGTGGAACGTACAATTTCCTATAATTCAGATCGCCTCGTGGTCCCAGCAGACAAAATAGAAAGGGCGCTGCTCCGGAGGATGGTGAGGAAGATGCACTGGGACTGTCACTCTGACTCACTCTGCTTTGCAGACAGCCATCTCCGCCCCGATAGTAATGAGTAGGGATGTGGTCCGGAGGCTAAGAACGCCGAAGGTCTCCACTGCCACAGGATCGACCATAAACCTGTCAGAGAACAACCGATACCTAGAATTCAAGACCATAGGTGAGTATATTGATAAAGCTTATGCTTGTTTTGCTTAACCCTAAAACGCCTATATCAAACAGAGGGGGAAAATATTGGTATGTTTATCACTAATTTAAATATTGATAAGTCTATTGTTAAGTAGTGTGAAAATGTTGCAACAACCAACAGGTATCATAATTGCTTGCATACAGTAATGTTATTCGGAGGCACAAGGCGTCGAAGCATCAAAGTTTGTTGCTTCTTCGTATAGGCATTTGAAGCGTCAAAAATTATTAACAGGAATTATATAGAAAAATATTTTAGTAATAATTGAATGTTAATATAATCAACGGTATTCTAAGATACTTTCCAGAGATCGTATAGACTTGCATCATTCTTACAAATTTGTTATCTATAATGACAGAAACTTATCAAGAGAGGGTGCTATCATGTTACCTAGTGCACTCGCCCTCTTATCAAACCAATGAATATTTTTCTTGCAGCGATAATTATGTTAAAAAAATCTTTTAATAGTGCCATGCAAATAAGTTATCAATCATATCAACGACCATTATAGATTGTCAGGTAACCGAACCAATAAGTTGGTGATCTAAATTTGATGTCGTCTCGTTGTAGTTCAACGAACATTTAATTAGTTATGTTTATCTATTTTCTCCAAAATAATAATAGTAATAATAATAATAATGATAATAATAATAATAATAATAATCCTTTCTACTATAGGCACAAGGCCTGAAATTTGGGGGGAGGGAGATAGTCGATCACATCGACCCCAGTGCGTACCTGGTACTTATTTCATCGACCAGAAAGGATGAAAGGCAAAGCCGACCTCGGCGGAATTTGAACTCAGAACGTAAAGACGGACGAAATACCGCTAAGCATTTTGCCCGGCGTGCTAACGGTTCCGCCAGCTCGCCGCCTTAATGATGATGATGATGATGATGATGATGATAATAATAATAATAATAATAATAATAATAATAATAATAATAATAATAGAGGAAGAGGCTTAATAGCAGTAGAAGAATGTGTAGAGATGGAAAGAAAAAGTTCAGTAGAATATTTACAGAGCAACACAGAAAAACTACTAAAGGTAGTTAAGAAAGAACAGGTGATGAAGCACGTAATAGGTGAAAAGGACAAGAATGAAATACAAAGAGAGCACATCAGACAGATCGAAGAGAAACCTCTGCATGATCAATTTTGAAGAGCCACTCAAGGCGTATGTGGAACAAAATCCTTGGCTTGGTTAGAAAAGTGGGTATTAAAAACAAAAACAGAGCCTAATTGTAGCAGCCCAAGATCAAGCGACGAAAACAAACAACTTGAGAAAAAGTATGCATGGAAAGAATGTGTCGGGAAAATATAGAGCCTGTAGAACTTGGAATGAGATAGTGGCAGAATGCCCCAAGTTGGCACAGGAAAAATATAAGAAATGCAGGTACGACCAGATTATAAATGTTTTACACTGGAAACTGTGCAAGAAAAGGGGACTTGGAGCTGGAAACACATGGTACAGTCATCGAGTCGAAAGAGTAGTAGAGTCGGAGATATGTAAGATTTTGTGCTAATCAAGGATAACCCACAAAACTTCGGTAAACTTGACCACCAAAAGAGAATGTTCTGGTTCGCAGGCGTATGGTAAGAGTTCGCCAGTCATTCTCACTTTTCAAAGAATTTATTGAGTCGGAGCACACCCTCTTAACCCTTATTTTCCACTCCAAATGGAACTTGGAAAAAGTTGACGAGTAATTGACCGAAACGGAAAGTCTGTCTTCAGTTCATCTAGTTTCGACCATCGCACAACCTCTTTTACCACAACCATCCGAGAGAGGAAAACTGCAAGCCTTTCTCGGTCAAAGGAAGGCAGTGGTGTGATCTTCACGGTGGGCTCAGCTGATAAGACAAATTCTTTCTATTCGCGACTATAGCTATTCAGCAAAACTCTACAAGTCAGTAATGCTCAGACACTGGACGAGTGCGTGAAAAACATTGTCGTCGTTCTGCGCACATTTTGGAAAGGTCTAGTTGATAGCACTTCTGTGCCTGTAGAGTTTATCTCGAGCCGGCTGTCTCTCCCGACAGTAGTACCAGGCTAAGATTTCTGAGAATTATCTATAGTTTATGGGCTGAAGGTTCTCCTGTACAGTTCAGCCAGCTGACTCTCAGCGACTCCTAGAGTTCCTCCAGGAAACGTCATCACTCTTTCCTACTAGTCCTTTATAGAACACCGACTCAGAAGTTCCCGTCTGGTAGAGGGCTGCAGGTGCCTGACATTTCAAATGTCAAGCGCCCAGTTTTGGTCTTTGTTTGACCTAGGATTGCAGCTCTTTCAAAGAAATGAGACGTGAAACGATATACCTGACAAAGGACGACTATATCTACACACCGTTTGAGGATCGTTCTTGACACTGCAGCTTCACTGCATCTCTGCGCATTTCCAGCCACGGCATGCCAAATCCTCCGCACAGATGTTGACAGCAGACGAGCCGCCTAAGCAATGAAACACGTCTCTTCCACAGGAAGCGAAAGAGCAGACGCTCCAGTCTGGTCAGACGAGAAACAGCAAGGCACGACGGTCAAGCAGTAATAGATAACACACATTCCACTTGTCGGCTGGTGCAAGATCTGAAAAGTAAGGCACTTCAGTATAAAAGGATATTGTAAAACCAGGTGTTATGTCGCTTAATGAGGAGGAAAAAAAACCAAAAAACTAACATTGAATGAGAAATCATTGCTAATTTGCTCTGTAACATTCATACGTATTTTAGCAGGAAGGGGTGTCAGTGATGTCATTCACTGAAAAAAGTTAAAACTAGTAACTAAAACTGAGTATACTATACACGATGTAGTAGAAGGATTTAGGACCGAGGTGAAAGTATAAAAAGATGAGTCAAGGAATTGGTTAAGATAAAAAATCTGATGTAGAAATTCTGCTGGAATAACTGAATAGACACAAACGGAGAATGTCTGTGACAGTGGATCTTTTTGATTTGTATGTCCATTATCTTTTGCCTACGATATTGTTCACTGAAAGTGAGAGTTTTTACTGTTCCATACATAACATAGCGAATTTCAGTCGCATAAATGTTAATATTTATTCAAAATTAATTTTTTTAAAACTGGAAAAGAAATCTGAATGTATTGAGCACATTTGATTCTTCAGACTTATTACCGACGACAGTTTGTTCTAGTAAAAAATAATGCACCTTCTTTGGTTTGTAAGTGATAATCAGAATCGGAGATATGCAATGATTACTTGGAGATGAGCGAAATTTGTATTGACATTGATAAGCATTTCTTGGTTCTGCAACATCATTGGCGTGCGTGGGAGAATTCTTTACAAATGGAAAATACTGTCACAAATGATAAACACTAAAGCGTGGTCATCTGCTTTCAACCATATTAAAATATTCAATTATAGTTCTAAATTATTTTCATAAGCTAGTTAATCTTTCTAACATTGTATAAATGCTTTTGTATCGGTTTAAATAAAACACAGTTTACTAGCAAAATCCGATGATATATTTTTCTTGAATGATAATTATTTCAGTTCAGGTTTATAATAAGTTTTATACTTCATTTTCATATTTTTTACTAACCACTAAGCATTTACGGAAATTTTTTTTGGTAGAGAAAAAGTTCTTTCACAATGGTCAATAGCATTACAATTTTATAAACTTATGGAAAATTGTGAAAATAATGCAAGAATTAAGATTAATAACGGTTTCATTAAAAAAAAATTGACTTTGATTTTCTTCAGGAACTCAATCCTAAATAATACGAAAAATTTACAGTTCCATGCAGAAGTAGCACTATAAAGTTGATCACCGTATTTTTCGGCATACAGCTGACGCAATATATAGTGTAAACATGTAGTGTAAACATTCAAACATCGTCACTATCTTTCTGCATTTGACATGAAATTTTTGGTCATCCCAAATCGTTTTGTTGTATAAATTGACCGACCTTCTTGCGTTTTGAATTTTTGGTAAAAGAAAAAAAAAACTTGACTTGAAAGCCGGAAAATACGGTGGTTGGTTTGTAGTATAGTGGGTAGAGGGTAGACAGATTGGATGAAAATGGTCAGACTGATTGCTTCAGATAGTTTACATTAAAACAAAACCTTCAGTGGAGATCTGTAATCGATCTGGTTCAGGAATTCACCACAAAAATTTACCAAAAAATATATAATACTTTTTTTTTTTAAACTATCACCTATTTCAGATAAAATTGACTTACGTTTTGTTGGTCTTCAAAGTGGTCATAAATTTTATAAATAGATGGGGATAGGTGATAGTTATAAAAAAGTATTAATATGCTGCTCTCAAAACCAAGAAATTTCAGAGGTTCACAAATAAGGACGTAATTAAAAGAATCTGTGGTTGTTGTCGTTCAGTCTCAAATAAACGCTAATTGAACAAGATTATAATTAAAGATATTCACAATCCATTTAAAAGTATGTCAAAGAAAAACAAAACAAAACAAAAGTAGATTAAAAGTATTCCACGAGCCGGTTTCCTTGATTCTGTGGCGTATATATTCCCCACTGGACTTGGACACCGGTCCGTCGCAGGATTAGTCATTTTTGCTCGCTGATTGGACTGGTGCAACATGAAATGGAGTGTTTTGCTCAAGAACACAATGCATCGTCTGGTCTGGGAATCGAGGCCACATCCCTACGTTTATGAGTGCAACACCCTAACCACTAAGCCACGCACTGCCACTTTAGAAGTATATAGGACTCCGTAATCCCATATATACTTTGCTTTCTAAGAAAGTTTTGACTGATATGATGGAAATTTGGTTGTTATTTCTACCAAGTAGAGCGATCACGTAGAGACTCCTTAATTGACTCCCTCATTGGTCGCTCATATATATACACACACATGTGTGAGCGTCTGTGTACGTGTTCTGTGTGTGTATGTGCTTCTGTATGCATCGGTATGTGTGTATGTGCTTCTATATGCATGTGTGTGTGTGTGTGTGTGTGTGTGTGTGTATGTGTGTGTAAGTGCGTCTGTGTGTGTGTGTTGGTGTGTGGAGATAGAGTGTTTGTTAATGTGTCAAGCTAGTGTTTGTTAATGTGTCAAGCTAATATTTGTATTTGCGTTTAAACCATTGGACAGTAGGTTTCCATGTTGGAGCCAATCAAACCAGCAATTATACAATCATACATCTAGTTCCGTGCAAAGAGAAATTTTCTGCAAAACAAGTTGATGTTGTTCATATTAAATAATCTCTCATCGAAAAGTTAATTCCACCTCAGGTTCTGACAATTTAATGGATTTTTCCACTAAAACGATATTTTGATATGTTATAACTTGTTTTGTTTTAAAATTAGTTTGCATTTTACTCTGTTTTAATACAAAAAATATTTGTACATTTTGTTGTTGTTTTTTTATATTTTTATTTTTAAGATTAAGATCCAACTGATTTTTAATATCAGTCAATTATTGCTTGAAGTTTTAGACATCTTAAGATATTTCTGTATAGTTTTATTTAGATATTTCACGACAATTTTCTTCAATATTTACTGATCTGTTTCATTGAATTTTTTCTCGTTTGTATTTTTTTCTGTTCATTTTTTCATTAAGAATTATTGAATGTTTTTTTTTATTTATTTAATATCATTTATCAGAACTGGCAAGGCACTGGATTGTAGAATAGCTAATAGGTTGATTTCACGACTAAAGAGTTCGTATCCAACAACTGGCGTTGTGCTGTTTTCCTCGGCATAGCACTTAACATATAAATATCTAGGTGTTTCTGGAAACATTTATCAGGCACTAAAATGTGTGTGTGTGTGTGTGTGAGTGACATATAGATACCACATATAGATACCACACTGACTCTATTGAATAGAGATCTCGAAAGCCTCCTGCAATGGAGATATGCCAGCCTGGATTCTTTCAACAAGGAAACACAAACGCTTCTCGTTTCAAGAAAACACCAACTCCTTATGAACAGCACTCACTTAGAACCCTCAAAAATCTCTCCAATTATTGGATCACACTATCACTGAGGATGTCGCTTGGCAAAAGAACACTCTTGAACATAGCTAGGACAGCATCCCAACGACTGTCTCTTCTCTTCAGGGCTAGAAGTAGTGGCGTAGCTAATAGGGGAGCAACCGTTACAGGTAGTAAGGTTACAGGTAGTAAGGTTACAGGTAGTAAGGTTACAGGTAGTAAGGTTACAGGTAGTAACCAGCTACCCACATAAATCTTACCAGGAAAAAGACCAAACATGAGTTTTGTTTCAAATAATAATAATAATAATAATAATAATAATGATAATAATAATAATAATAATAATAATGATAAATTAGCAAGTGACATGCTCAACTGGTTAAGTCAAGTAGCTGACAAGCAAATTTGTGGTATTGTTCAGAATATTTGTTATAGCCCATCATTTATAGCAAAAGAAAACATGTACACGATAACACTTCTAATCAGAAGCCATGAGAACCAACAGGGCATTTATTATTATTATTATTATTGTTGTTGTTGTTAAGGTGGTGAGCTGGCAGAATCGGTATCACGCTGAACGAAATGCTTAGCGGTATTTCGCACGTCGCTACGTCCTCACTTTAAATTCCGCCGAGGTCGACTTTGCTCTTCATCCTTTTGGGGGTTGATAAATTGAGTACCAGTGAAACACTGGGGTTGATGTAATCGACTAGCCCCACCCCTAAAAATTTCAGGCCTTGTGCCTTTAGTGGAGAGGATTATCATCATTATTATTATTATTATTATTATTATTATTATTATTATTATTATTATTGTTGTTCAGTAGTTTTATTTTTATAACGTGCTTTCATTTCACTACCGAGTGCAGGTCTATGTGCCTTGGGTATGTGCTGTGGTTTGCTGTGGTGCTCTTATGGTTACTGTATTGAAAGTGTTTTGCGTAGGATGTATGCAGTGCCCAGTAGTGCAATTTTCTGTATG
>NC_068986.1:40821032-40821933 GCF_001194135.2 Octopus bimaculoides
ATATATATATATATATATGTATGTATAAATGTGTGTGTGTGTGATATGTGTGTGTCTGTGTGTGTCTGTGTGTGTCTGTGCGCATGCACGTTTATGCGCGCGCGTATGTGTACGTCTGTATGTGCGTGTGTGTATGCATCTAAGAACACGTATCTATGGTGCATGTTTCTGCATGTACACCCCCCCCCACACACACACATACATACACATATTGAAAGGCGGAACACAGTTACTCATATGCAGGTTAACACTAGCTTTAGACTATGTAGTAAAAAGACCTTACGTGGATCTGTTTTCTTATATGCACATATATAATATGATAATAAAAGTATGCAGGTAGCTATATATATATGTGTGTATAAGCGCGCGCACACGCGCGCACACACGCGCGCACACACACACACACAAATTTAGTCGGCAGGAGAGTAACCGTTAGTTTTGCGCCTATATAGCTGTATAAGCGACTCGTCAGACTCCAACCATTTGAGTCTGAACGGTCGCTTATGTAGCTAAGCGCGTTATAGTTGTGAAACTAATGGTCTCTCTCTAACCGGTTATACAGATAACCTTCTAAATATTCTTTTCTACTGTAGGCACAAAGAACCGAAATTTTTGGGGAGGGGTCAGTCAATTAAATCGATCCAGTACGCAACTGGTACTTAATTTATCGACCCCGAAAGAATGAAAGGCAAAGTCGACCTTGGCGGAATTTGAACTCACATCGTAACGACAAACGAAATACCGCTAAGCATTTCGCCCAACGTGCTAACGTTTCTACCAGCTCGCCGCCTTATAACCTTCTAAATATTCTAGGCACAAGGCCCGAGATTTTTTTTTGGTGGGGGGGGGGAAGCCAGTCGATTAGATCGAACTAAGTACGCAACTGGTACTTAATTTATCG
>NC_068986.1:40822598-40824690 GCF_001194135.2 Octopus bimaculoides
TATATATATTTTAAATAATATGAATACTTTTAAAAAAATAACGTCAATAAAGGGGGATTACTTTCTTGGTAAGGGACATAATTCAATAAGTAGCTAAAAACGTTCAAGAAAGCGATCCATTACCGGTTCAGCCATTCTCATTTTCAATGACTTCGAAAAAGAGGGGCAGTGCCCATGGGTTTGCAAGAGCCTCGGAGTCCGGAGGGAGGAAAGGAGAAAATTCTTCTAAAATCAGGGGCATTTCTGTGAACGTTTTATTATGATGTACTCTACTGAAATGTATTGAGTAAAATTGATTTTATATATAATTTGACATAAAACAGTAATACATACATACATATATACATACATTATATACATGCATATGTGTGTATTGTGTGTGTGTATATATATAATACATACAAGTGAGTAGTTAAACAAATGTAGGGCACTGAACATTTATTGGGAGTTACATGTATAGAGCAAAACAGCTTGATTCAAACACACACAGATACACACACACAGACACATACACACACATACACACACATACTACACGTGGGGCAGAGAGGACGGACGTTTTTGAAATGGCTATTACTGAGCCCCAGAGGATGGGACATATGTTCGACAGGTACCATTCGGTCCGTGGTCTCTTAGCATTTCTTTTTCTTTTCAGGTGAAGTTATGGCGCTGTGGACGATAGAGCATCGCGTGTTTGCCTACGACAGTTATGTGAAGAATAACGAGTCTGGTACAACAGTTCAGCGCGAGTTTCGGCGCCACTTCAACATTCAGGCTGTTTCTACCTGCAATACAATCTTACATTGGGTGAATGCATTTCGTACACGAGGTACACTAATGAATAGGAGACTGGCAGGCATCGGTAATCGATCGGTAAGGCGTATTTTGCATGAAGACCTGCATTTCCGCCAGTACAAATTGGTCATTTGGCAATAGTTGAAACCATGGGACTATGCACACTGGCTTAACTTCGCGCGTCAGATGGTGGCAATTTTTGAGGCAAATGACAACCTCATTTTGTTAATGAGTGATGAAGCTCGTTTTCATCTCAATGGCATGGTAAATCAACAGAACCGTCGTTATTGGGTTCTTGAAAATCCGAGGGAACTGCAAGAAAGACAACTTCACAGCCCAAAAGTGACGGTCTAGTGTGCGGTTGGAAAAGCTGCTGTCATTGGTCTTTACTTTTTTGAAGACAAATCAGGTTTTGAAATTTGCTTTTCTTGAATTTTATATTTGCTCTTTCTTGTTGCAGAAGTACAACAGAACAGTTCGATACTTTATAGTACACAATAGTATTGAGAAGAAAACAACCGTGAATGTAACGAATCGAATTATGTCTTTACTTGAATTACTTTTCTCGATGCTTCCGTGGTGTAAGATTTTCAGTTTCAACAAACGGACTCAAATGAAGGAAGTACAACTTCAAAATACATACACATATAGATACACACACACACACACATAGACATATATATGCACATATGCATACATGCACATATGCATACATGCACATACATACATATATCCACACATATACACATACACTTACACACATACACACAACGCACACACACACACACAAAGTTTGGGAAAGAGAGAGAGTTCAGAGAAAGAGCTAGTATTCTCAATGGAAGATGTATTCTGCTGCTAATATAATCGACTACATCCTCTTCCTCCCCTACTCTCCCTCTCCTTTACTCCCTCATCCCTTTCCTCCCTCATCCCTTTCCTCCCTTCCCTCACCCAATCCACTCCATCCCCTCACCCATCTTCTCACCCTCCCCTCCTCCTCTACATTATCATCAGAATCAGCATCCTCACGACTTCCACCATAGTACTCCAATGATATTTTTGCTCATCAATTTCACCAATGATAATTGAAAAAGATCGATAGATTCGGCTGGCCAAGTGCAACACCTGTGAAACAACCCAGCGGAACGAGTAATACTCAATGGGAAGGATGCGGGCGTGAGTTAAACCCGATATTATCTTTCTACTACTTAAAACAATGACTTGTCTAGCGAAAAACAGCAGCTGTCACAGACTTTCATATCGATTTTATACCGATTTACTGAAGCACTGATTTGTC
>NC_068986.1:40825273-40831533 GCF_001194135.2 Octopus bimaculoides
ACACACACACACACACACACACACACACACACACACACACACACACAAACGTATATGCATATGTACGTTGGCATGTATGTACGCACATATACTAAGCACACACACGAGCACACACAGATACACACACGTATAAATCTGAAAATAGATACAATAGAGTGATGAAAAGTTCTAGACTCTAAGGGTGTGACGAAAAGTCTAGTTGAAAGCCCGACCTTCTGATTTCTTTTACAGGGCTTAGGAAAAACTGAAGGACCGCTGCAATATGTGTGAATCTGGGAAGAGAAATATGTTGAAAAAAAAAATCATAATAATTGACTGATCTTCCTGTATTTCCTTTTACCCAAAGTGAGGAACTTTTCAGCAAATGTTTGCTTGTGTGTGTGTGTGTGTGTGTGTGTGTGTGTGTGTGTGTGTATGAGACAGATAGAATAAGTACTGGGATCGATTTGCCTCACTAAGAATTATTCAAGAAGCCATAAAGAGGGTTAACTCGAAGACCCAATCAATTCATATATTTTATCTTTTTCTTGTTTCGGTCATTGAATTGCGGTTATGTTAGGGCACCACCTTAGAGGATTCGGCTAAACCCTTCAAGGCAGTACCCCAGCATAACCACAATTCAATGAGTGAAACAAAGAAAAGATAAGATATGTGAGATGACTGGGTCTTCAAGTTTCCCCATTTATGATTTCTTGAATCATTCTTAGTGAGGCAAATATATCTAACAGATTTGGCTCCACACAATTTACTGAGTTCTTTCATCAGCAAATATTCATTGTATTTTATAATTTGTAATTTAACGACTCTATAACACGTACATCTGTGTGTGTTTGTGTATGTATGTATGTTTGTATGTGTGTATATATGTTTGTTTGTTTGTATGTATGTATGTATGTATGTATGTATGTATGTACGTGTTTGTTTTTGTGTGTGTATGTGTGTGTTTATGGTTGATGTACATCGTCTGAAGGATGTATTGTTGTTGTTGGCACTACGTCGAGGGTTCCAGTTGATCCGATCAACGGAACAGCCTGCTCGTGAAATTAACGTGCAAGTGGCTGAGCACTCCACAGACACGTGTACCCTTAACGTAGTTCTCGAGGATATTCAGCGTGACACAGTGTGACAAGGCTGACCCTTTGAATTACAGGCACAACAGAAACAGGAAGTAAGAGTGAGAGAAAGTTGTGGTGAAAGAGTACAGCAGGGTTCGCCACCATCCCCTGCCGGAGCCTTGTGGAGCTTTAGGTGTTTTCGCTCAATAAACACTCACAACGCCTGGTCTGGGAATCGAAACCGCGATCCTATGACTGTGAGTCCACTGCCCTAACCACTGGGCCATTGCGCCTCCACTGAAGGATGTATAAGTATCGGCGAAAAAACTGATAAACCTTGTGTGGTATTTGTTTCGCTCATGTTGCATATACACTGTTTTGTCATTCTCTGAAATGATCATCTTTCTAGGAACTTGTAACCAAGGACGCTTTGGTTCACAAATGTCATATAAATTAAAAATAGATGAATAATCCAAATTGGCAGATGTTGGTGTATCTGTATTATTTCAACTTAAAGAAAGAGGATACTTTACATATGCCAAAAGATATGATCATGACTGAAACTTTTGTATTTAAGTATTTTAGTTTTTTGTATGCAAATTATCAGAAAGTTCTAAAACCTAACTCAAACACATCATTAGGTGATGAAATGAATAGAATAAGAACTTGGAGAAAATGTGTTGTCATCGACTGGCCATTCTGTTAGCCTATCGGTAACATATTTTCACCGATCTCTAGGATTATTTTCTATTTTATAATTGATAAGGTGAATCTTTCCCGAAATATAATAGAGGCTTTAAATAACCCATGATTAAATTTTTTTTTCAAAATTACTTTTTAGTTTTGTTCTATGAAGTTTCGTACACCGTCATTGCACAAATCCAAAACCATGTTTGAGTTTATAGAAGAAACAGTTGCCACCATTTCGCTCAGCCATTCTTCATTACACGAGGAGACGCTGTGAATGACCCTCTAAGACCCTTTTCATATTGAGAGGGGTGAAGAAAGAGAGACAGCGACAAAGTGAGAATGATTGAATCTGGTATATAAATGGTACTTTATCTATCGATCCCAGAACGATAAAATGTAAAGTTGACCTCGGTTGCATTTGAACTTAGAGCACAGAGATTCGGAACAAGGCACTCTAACGAATCTAAACCCTCACTTTTTTCAAAGTAGACACCAACTAAATCTCTTCAGTGAAGATTGGGAAAATCGATTGGATCGATCCCAATTTGAGAGCAGAAACCTGCTTCGTTAATCAAGTATTGATTAACACAACCACAAAATTGACCCTGTACCTAATTAAAATAAATCCGTATTTTTCATTTTATCTAACAACATTTCACACTGAATGAAACTAACTCGCATCTATCCATCATATTATTCACCATAATCTAGCCACATCTCAAATAATGAATTTCGAAGTTGTTACGTATAGTTTATTTTATAATTATTAGAACTAAAAAACTAAAAATTAAAACAATAAAAGGACAAAACAAAAAATGCATCCCTAATTTCAGAATCAGACGAAGCGTTTAGTTTCCTTTTTAATTTTCTTTTTTTTTTTCCTTTCTTTCTCTCTTTTTTCTTTTTTTTGTCTTTTCCGAAATGGAGGTCACATTGAAATTAAGCAACAATAGCAACATCAATAAGCACATAGCAACAGCTGTTTGTTTTAGCTCTAATGAACGAACATTGCTTTTATTAAATGAATTTTTGATTGAAATTTTAATAAGCTTCCATTCCAGTAACACGTGGACTTAAATTTTCAATAAAACAATCATTAAATGGATTTGTGAAGTTTTTTTTTTTTAAAGTTTTAATTGCAACCTCGGGAATAATGGTAAACTAGTTGTTTGTTATGCATTGGCTTCCAGAAGACAAAAATAAATAGATAAATAAAAAGTAAAAATATATAAATAAAATAAAATGAAACAGAATAAAATAAATAAAATTAGAGCTCGTGGTCTTTAGCTGGTTAACCATCCCACTGTTGATTGATTATTGTTTAACAATAGCGGAGGGGTGCATAATGAAGTTCCACTGAAATATGCTACTGGGGTTATTGATGGGTTTCTTGAACAAGACAAAGCAGTGTGAGATTTGGTACAACATTGAAAATAATCGTTACAAACAACCTAATAATCCACAAACGCACGCTCGCGCACGCACACAAATTGGATTCTAAAATATAAATACAGTAATGTCTCACTTTATGAGGACCCGCTTTACGAGACCCCGGGTTCACGAGTATTATTTTATTATAAATATAAAAAGGTTAAACAACCATTTTGCGTGTGTGGCAACTTCGCAACATGTGGCAACACTGGTTCTGAAGTGCCTACACAGCAGCATATAGCAACGGAGTAAAATGACGGCTTAGAATTTGTAGAGAGCGAAAGAAAGCTTCTTCTAAGTAAACAGCTCTAGACTTATTTTAAAAAGAAATCTATAAGTCCGTCTACGAGTGCTTGTGAATCGGCAATCGCGTCTACAAGTGACGGTGTGCGCGAGTCTAGTGCGTGTGAAAGTGATTCAGAAAGCAATTATAATAATATTTTTTTTATTATAAATAATCTTGACATTCTTTTTACTTTACATAAAATGTTCTTTACATTCTACCACTATTTTATTGCTATTTATTTACGTATATTACAAATTTTATAAGTAAGACATTTTTCTGGAAACGAATTACGATTTATAATATTGCTACTATGGGAAATTATTGCCCTGCTTTACGAGTTTTCGCTCTACGGGCGGTTTCCGGGAACAAGTTAACTCGCAAATCGAGGCATTACTGTATAAAAATAAACGCATAAACGCACTCATGTATGCACACACACACACACTCACGAATAATACATATATATGAAGAAACTTGGAGATGAGAAACTTGGACGTGACAGTCAATCCTTTTGTTTATTTATTTAATTTGACGTCATTCACATTGTTTGAAATTCAGTTGTGTCTTCGTCACCAATTCGGAAAGTATAGAACAGTGCTCCGCAACCTTTTTTCTCTTGCGGTACACATATTCTTTTTAAAATTCGGCGGCACACCTGAAGTAAAAATATAGCTAAAAGTATAAGGAAAAAAATTATATCCGGGTTACACTGCGGCATACCTAGCATCGTGGTGCACTAGTGTGCCGCGGTAATACCGGTTGCGGAGCACTGGTATAGAACAAAGTGAAAAAATAGGAAAAGTCACACAAGTTTATGAAGAGGGGTGAAGAACGATAAAATGTAAAGTTGACCTCGGTTGCATTTGAACTTAGAGCACAAAGATTCGGAACAAATACTACAAGGCACTCTAATGAATCTAATCCCTTACAAAGTAGACACCAACTAAATCTTTTCAGTGAAGATGGGGAAAATCACACACAGACGCACGCACACACACACACAGATATACGTACGTACGTACATCCATCCGAACTTGGGATCATGGGGAGAGAATGTAAATCCTTAATTCATATGCTACAAATAATCACGATATCAGGGTCCTTGAAACTCTGCAAGCCCTCGTTAAGATTTAAAGGATGATGGTTAAAACAAGTTACTTTCCTTTACAACCTTGCTACCAAATAGGTTGCTGGTCAAAAATTACTCTTAGTTAAAAAGTGAAAGAGGACATAGATACATACATACATTTGTTGTTGGCACTCCGTCGCTTACGATGTCGAGGGTTCCAGTTGAGCTTGCTCGTGAAATTAACGTGCAAGTGGCTGAGCACTCCACCGACACGTGTACCCTTAACATAGTTCTCGGGGATATTCAGCGTGACTAGGCTGGTCCTTTGAATTACAGGTACAACAGAAACAGGAAGTAAGAGTGAGAGAAAGTTGTGATGAAAGAATACAGCAGGGTTCGCCACCATCCCCTGCTGGATCCTCGTGGAGCTTTAGGTGTTTTTGCTCAATAAACACTTAACAACACCCGGTCTGGGAATCGAAACCGCGATCCTATGACCGCGAGTCCGCTGCCCTAACCACTGGGCCATTGCGCCTCCACTTCATACATGCATACATACATACATACATATATACATAAGGTCACTGTCAACTCCTAAACGCATATGACTATCACCGACAAGTTACCTTATCCAAGATGTTGAAGACAATAGCTTTCAACAATGTCCGTACTGAAATCTAAAGTTAATAACGGCTGAGGAGTCGAAAGCAGGCGAAATCACATAACCTGGTAGTTCCGGCAGCTGTGGTAGATGATTCTTGTCTTTCGACGATATAAATACGAGTGCTTTTATGTACCACAGGTATATATGAGAGGTTCTCTCTGAGTAAATAACGTAGTATCCAGTGTTCTAATAACACAGCCACTTTAAGTTGGACTGCCTCTTAGTATTAATACTGCTTCTGTCGCTGTTACACCCCTCACACACACACACACACACACATACACACCCTAGCCTAAGTACCCGGTGTTGCTCGGAAATTTAAATAATGTTAAAGGAAATAACTATATTTATTCTGATAAAAAAGATATTTTCAGAAATATTCTATCAGATGACGTAAGTATAAACAAAGTTATTAAAGCAAATTCTGAAATCAGTCACAGTTTAATTTTGTAGAACTTCTAAATATACAATGTTTTTAGTGTGTCCTTTAATTGGTGTACAAAGAAAAAGGGTTATGGGACTCCCAACTCGCGAACATCCTACATATAATTGAGAGAAGCAATGCGAAGCAAGGTTAAATCTAATAACATTGAGAGATTGTGCTTGAGATTTGTTTATGGACGTAGCAAAACTTAGTTTCACTGGGAACTGGGGCCGTTTAAATTCAGAGGTGAGGTGATGTGGGATTAATGGGGTCCTTGGAATGAAGACATCGTCACCCTTATATTTCCCAAGAGAAGTTAGTTTTAGCGGTAAGGCCTAAACCCCTTGTTTCATTATGACAATTAAAAACCGTTTATCTTTACTTAAAAAAAAAAAAAAACAGAGGTTGGGGTCGTAGATGTATGACGGAGAATTATTCAATATAGTGTTTGCTTCTGTTAGAATCGTTTACCTTTAATGCGGAAAAACAAAACCGACGTATATGACAGGTATGTAAAACATTTTTCTGTTTTTGAAAAAAAGTTTAAAATTTAGTGACCCCTCCCCTAGAACCTTCGCCGAGTAATGAAAAATCTCCATGCCAAATTTGGTACAGATTGATTCAGCGGTTTGGCTGTGCAG
>NC_068986.1:40832335-40833093 GCF_001194135.2 Octopus bimaculoides
ACACACACACACACACACACACACACACACACACACAGACAGACAGAGAATTATGAAAAGTGAAACTATAGTGTTATGAAAAATGAAACTATTATGCTGCTTATGAAAAGTAAAACTATAGCATTATGAAAAGTGAAATTATTATACTACTGCAAAGAAAAATTCGAAACGGTCGTATAGTGGGGGTGAGATTTAGTCCCCTATATGGGCAAGGGCCAAAATTTGACCCCCTTACAACCTCCCTCGAGAAATGAAAATCCTTCATGCCAAATTTGGTATTATACTGCTGAGAAAAAAGTCGGGAGGGTTGTCTAGAAGGAACTACAGCCCCCTATATGAGCAAGGTCCAAAATTTGACACCCCTAGAACCTTCCCAGAGTAGTGAAAAACCTTCATGCCAAATTTGGTACAAGCTGATCGAGCAGTTTGGCTGTTCATAGAGGAAACACACACACACATAAACACACACACAGATAGAGGATTATATATATATATATAGGCGCAGGAATGGCTGTGTGGTAAGTAGCTTGCTTACCAACCACATGGTTCTGGGTTCATTCCCACTGCGTGGCACCTTGGGCAAGTGTCTTCTACTATAGCCTCGGGCCGACCAAAGCCTTGTGAGTGGATTTGGTAGATGGAAACTGAAAGAAGCCCGTCGTATATATGTATATATATATATATATATATATGTGTATGTGTGTGTGTGTGTGTGTGTATGTTTGTGTCTGTGTTTGTCCCCACCAACATCGCTTCAC
>NC_068986.1:40836391-40838328 GCF_001194135.2 Octopus bimaculoides
GCGGTGAGCTGGCAGAAATGTTAGCACGCCAGGCGAAATGCTTAACGGTATTTCGTTTGTCTTTGCGTTCTGAGTTCAAATTCCGTCGAGGTCGACTTTGCCTTTCATCCTTTTGTGGGGGTCGATAAATTAAGTACCAGTTTCGTACTGGGGTAGATCTAATCGCCTGGCCCTCTCCACCAAAAATTCGGGCCTTGTGCCTAGAGTAGAAAAGACAAGAATAAAAGAAGGCGGTGAGCTGGCAGAAACGTTAGCACGCCGGGCGAAATGCTTAGCGGTATTTCGTCTGCCGTTACGTTCTGAGTTCAAATTCCGCCGAGGTCGACTTTGCCTTTCATCCTTTCGGGGTCGATAAATTAAGTACCAGTTACGCACTGAGGTCGATGTAATCGACTTAATCCGTTCGTCTGTTCTTGTTTGTTCCCTCTATGTTTAGCCCCTTGTGGGCAATAACGAAATAGGTATTTCGTCTGCAGTTATGTTCGATCTAAAATGAGTTCCAGTCGAACGCTGAGGTCGATCTATTCAACTGCCCCACCTTCCAAAATTGCGGGCCTTGTGCTAAAATAAGAAAGGATTATTATTATCATTATTGTTGTTGTTGTTGTTGTTGTTTATCTACTGGTCAGTCCTCATTCAGAAGACCAATAATCAAAGCTATTCTTGTCACTATACTATCTTTTGTGTGCGTGTGTATGTGTGTGTGTGTGTGTTTGCGTGTGTGTGCGTGCTCACCTGGTATACAGGTCTACATTGTCTTATGTGATCTTTTATCCTTTAAAATGAAGTTTGTTTTAAATAGTTCAACTGCTATTTCTAAAATGTCGAACGACCACGTAGTAGCTTCCTCGTTGGCTCCCATCGTTGTTACAGATGGTCTATGGCTTGAGTTGGTTATTGTGATTTTTGCCAACGCGACGTGTGATCTTCATATAGATATAGTCTAGCATGTTCGTACGTGTAACAGTAAACATCGTTAGAGATTATCTCACTGGTGTTGGAAATAAGTGGCGGTAGTGGTATCTCAGTTTAAGAGAAGATAGGCTGAACTCATCTACGAGAGATCACAGCCGCACTGGTTGTCTCTGAAGTGTTAGCAGCTGAATAAAGCTGAACTGTTTTCTAGTCCCAAGGAAGAGGTTAGTCTTTAGGGTGTAATTTTAGCTATGTTAGATATGTTAGGTCACTAAAGATTGTCAAGTTTAACACCTTTGACCCTTTAGCATTTTAACTGGCTACAACCGGCCCAAATATTTTACCTGTTTTCAAACTGGCCATATGTAGCCTCTCACACTTACCCTACATTGCCATTCTAAAAATAAAGAACCACATCCTTGAAACCTCAAAGCTGTGAGATAATTCACGGTTAATTTAAAACATTATGAAAAAATAAGTATTGCATTTTGCAGAATAATCCGTACACTAATAGGTACTACTTTTAAACTATTAATATCGTATTGTCAAAGGCTAGAGAGAGGCACGGAATATTTGCTTCTAGAGAGGTACAAGACATACGCTTCTGTATGGCTAGGAGTTGGGCTTTGCTTTGTTTAGAGACTAGGATGTCATGTTTTTTTTTTTCATTCGGTGATGTTTGGGAGGTCTCTGTTGGAGGCGGTGCAGTTTGGGTGTGAAGTGTTTCGCTGGTGCGGAAATGATGCCTGTGGTTAGAGATGATTGACGAGTGGTGTCGTCTGCTTAGGAAGGTGTCAGCAATGTTTGGTGACAGCGAGCGGACTGTTAATGGAGTGAGGGAGAGTGTGGGGTTCGGGGACTTAAGCGAACTATGAGGAATAACAGTGCTGATGATGTATCAGAGAGTATCTGTCTGTCTGTCTGTCTGTCTATATGTAATGCATGCGTGTGTGTGTATGTATGTATGTGTATACACACACACACACACACACACACATATATATATGTGTGTGTATGTATAT
>NC_068986.1:40839466-40839576 GCF_001194135.2 Octopus bimaculoides
TCAACGGTCAATCATAATAATGGCCGATCATAACAATGCTGACCGGAAGTTAGAAATTCTTATGTATATATGTATGTATGTGAGTATGCACGTATGTACTTATGGATGTA
>NC_068986.1:40840436-40840882 GCF_001194135.2 Octopus bimaculoides
GTATGCATGTATGCACGCGCGCACGTGTATGTATGTGTGTGTGTGTGTGTGTATCTTTCATCTGTTTCAATCATTAGACTGCAGCCATGTTAGAGCACCGCCTTGAAGAATTTTTAGTCAAATGAATCAAACCTAGTACTTTTGTTTCCAACCCTAGCACTTATTCTCTCGGAATCTCGTGTCGAATTGCTAGATTACGAGAATGGGATCTTTTTTAAAACGGGGGCCACATTTTTCATTAACGAAACACTTTGAAACTTGGAACACTGGTAGAATGTGTCATATAAAACATCTTTTTCTCTTAGTCTTCTTAAAAAAAAAAGAAATCCATAAGTTATTCCATGTGAAAGTTGTCGTATTTCTGTAATTTCAACCAATCACCGACGTCCATTCAGCCGATATACATTAAGTGCCGACTACATAAACAAACGATTCTGAAACAGTTA
>NC_068986.1:40841261-40844666 GCF_001194135.2 Octopus bimaculoides
CCCTAACCCTAACCCTAACCCTAACCCTAGGGTTAGGGTTAGGGTTAGGGTTAGGGTTAAAGCAAATTTAAAATGAAAAAAGCAAATAAAACGAAGGGATGGAGATTAAATACGCTTTACATCGCTTAATCAGCCAAAAGAGTAAATATAAACAACTGAATACTTGTCAGTGATTGGTTGAAATTATCGAAATAAGACAATTTTTTACATGAAATAAATTCGAATACAAAAATATTTTTCTGTTCTATAACACAAAATAGATAAGTATACGAAGTTTGAAAGTCTTTCCGTACCAAAAACACTACATAAAACATTAATGAAAAATGTGGCCCCCGTTTTAAAATAGATCCCGAGAATGTAAACACAGCAACACCGGTTGTCAAGCAGTTGTTGGGGACAAACACTGACGCAAAGCCCCCCGCATGCGCGCGCGCACACGACCGGCTTCTTTTTAGTTTCCGTCTCCCAAATCCACTCACAAGGCTTTGGTCAGCCTGAAGCTATAGAAGAAGACGCTTACCCAAAGTGCCACTCAGTGGGACTGAGCCCGGAACCATATGATTAGGAAGCGAGCTTCTTACCACACAGCCACGCCACACGCATGTATATATATTTATATTTACACTCACAGACACACACGTATGCATATACATACACATGTATGTGTTTACATTAATATAAAACTATGTATGAGCTTGCGTGTAGCGAAGTAACATGAGAAACATACGTTTTGTTTTAAAAATACTTGCAGTACCTGCTCTGGTTAATCGATAATCGGTAGTGCTGGTCCTTTACCCTACTAATATTGTCATATTGATTTTCTTCCATATTCATTATTCATTATGATAACCCGATCGTCGCATTCAACTTCGAAGCCGCTGTCTTGTATTCCATTTTGTAACCCCCCGACGTGTGTCTCATTTTCTCTCCTGGCTACAACACTCTCCTTCTTGTTTCACTCAACATATACATTTGTAGCTTTCTATTTGCTCTAAAGAGAATTTGATCGAACCAAAGAATATTTGTTATTATCTTATTAGCTTCAAGCAAGACATCTTGTCAGATTCCATCTTCGGCCATCTTTTGTTGTCGTCATATTTTAAGATGAAATATTAGCTGAAATGCTTTAGGGCAGTGAGATAGTGATCAGGAAGTCTTTATCGAAGTTTACAACAGCCACGTCACTGCAGCTACAAATGCCAGTCCGCCACAGAGGCGTCCATCGCATGTGAGATGCAAAATCCCCATGCCTGCAACGAGCGACGTACACATACATAATTTATTGATAGTGTGTGTGTGTGTGTGCAAACCCATTCACACGCAGTTTTCATAAATTATACAATTTGCATCTTCGGTATGATTTTCCTCCAAGTGTTGTCAATGATTGTAGAATACATTAGCTAAGGTTTTCTCATTCTCTTTTACTTTTTATTTTATTTTCTTTTCTTTATTTTTGCTCTACGTTATCACTCATCTCAACCGCTCCTCATACAGGTAGGTTTATGCTCAAAATACATGCCACGTAAACGTTTTTTTAAAATTGTTTTTATTTTTATTTAAAAAAGAATTTCTATTTCACCACACACGATTGAATTGCTTCTAAAATAAAGTAGCCATAGTGCAATATGTGGACTGGACCGTATGGTGAAACATTTTTTCTTCATTGCGCTGAAGGGAGTTAAAAACAGCTTGCTGTTTCTAAAACACAACAGACAAATCTGAAAAATACAGCATAACAAGAACGAAAATGCATGATACCTTGTACTGAACCGTAAAATCCCTTCAAACAGGACCCATTAGACTCGACAATGGTTCATATTTTATTTTACAAAAACTAAGGATATATCAACGTTTTTCTTAAAATGTGTAATTAGCTCATACCACTGGCCACTCTTGGATAATTTTTGTTCAAATTATGCTAATTATCTTGACCATAAATATGTTCGACTCTTGTTTTGCATAAGTCCCTTGGCTTCTGGAGATAATTGTCAGATAATTATTCTCGACTGTACTCTTATCTCCAGCCAATAAGCCTGTCTTTTTCCTTAATAGCATGTCAAATTCTTGAATCTTGCTATTATCTCCCCTCCTCATGAGGAAATAGCCTTAATTCTCATTTGGTAATTATGACACATTCTCTAGAGACGGAGATAATTTTTAATGAATCAAGAATTTAATGTTGTACGTTTATCTGATATACCTATATTTGTCTATGTTGTTCAAATACATGCCATTCGCCACTCAGTTATTTGTCTTAGCTCACTTTTATTTAGATTACCGGATATAATAATCACATAAACAAACAAAGAAACAAAGAAACAAAGAAAGAAACAACACACAAGCAAACTTGCCTTTGGTTCTTCTAAGTAAAAAATGTCTACAGTCAGCTTACTTCACATCAAATGCTATAGAATATCTTCAGATTAGTATCAATCAAATCTGCTTTATGCCAATTTGTAAACGATTCTGAAACTTTATTGATAAATTTTCTTTATGTATACAAATTCACTATTAGTATTTATTTTATTTTTATGATAAATACTATGGTTTTATTTATATCACATTACTATGATAATTGGACCGATATTAGTATGTGAGTGTGCGTGTGTGTGCTGGCCTATATTTGTGAGTATATACATATATGTGTGATGTGCATACACTAACACAAACACACACACACACACACACACACACACACACACACACACACACACACACACACGCACACACACACACAAACACACACACAATATATGCATATACATACATACTGATATATCTTTCAACTTTTTTTTAAAAATCTTTTATTTGTTTCAGTTGTTGCACTGCGGCCATGCTGGGACATCGCCTTGAAAAGTTTTAGTTAAAGGAATCGAACTCCGTACTTAATTTAGAGCTTGATACTTATCTTAACGGTCTCTTTTGCTAGACTGGTATGTTGTGGGAACGGAAACAAACTAATATCGGTGGTCAAGCGGTAGGATGGGAGTGAAAATCCGTAGTATGTGTATTGTGTATGTATGTATGCACATGCACACACACAAACACATGCACACACATATATACTATGTATGTATGTGTGTGCGTATGCGCGTGTGTGTATATGCGTGTGTATGTGGGTATGTGTGTGTGTGCATATGTATACATACATAATTAATACACATACTACGGAATTTTACTCACAAGGCATTGGTCGGCCCAGGGCTATAGAAGAAGACATTTGCCCAAGGAGCTGCGTAGTAGGACTCAAACCCACTTGTATACACACACATACATACACACAAACACACACACACATATATATGTATATACATGCATACATACATACATGCATACATACGTACATACATACATACATACATACATATATACATGCATACACACACACACACACATATATATATA
>NC_068986.1:40844676-40848414 GCF_001194135.2 Octopus bimaculoides
CACACACACACACACACATATATATATATATATATATATATATATATATATATATATTAGGAAGTCAATTGTTATAGCCGGTTAGAGAGTGACCCATTGGTTTTCGCATCTATAAAGCGCTTAGCCGTATCAGTGATTCGTCAGACTCAAACTGCCGAAGGCGTATAACCTCTCTGCAACTGGAGGAAGAAATACGTAACGGTCAGTTTGTTTTAAAAAACAATTGTCCATGCATAGATGCCGCAGGCGGGACGAGGTCTTTCCCCCTTACATCGGCTCCAGAAGTGGTGCTATCCAAAGATGTAGCCGGAGTATGTAACGATCGAAACGTTGTAACTATAAGAAACAAACCGAGAGCACTAGTTTAAATACATCAGTGAGTGGTGGGATCTACATTGACTCTCGGGAAACAGTTGTTCTGTAGAAAATATCACTTTTCACTACTGTCACATGACCAAAAATGTGAATCGGGAACATATTGCTGATTACATCGATGCCAAATAGATAAGAGTAAAACTAACCTTTTTTAGGATTTGAACCAAGAACATAAAGACAGATAATTCCATATTCTCATTAAATTAAAAAATTTTTTTTTTTCTAATTGCTAGAATCGTCTCTGTTTATGATGTTACTTAACATCAAATCGGCTCTGATCAAGAAATCTATGAATTTGTAAAATAAAAGATTCCTTAATTTTTCCCCAGCACAGAAGCGTATCTACAGCTCCTCAAGCCATTGCAATAACCGCCTGTTACTTAAAAGGTTCTCCAGTTCCTGGCATTGAGCACTCTCCCTCTTTGACTCACGTAAACTGATGTTTTGGTATATTTGATATTGAAGTTGAATCCAGTATGAATTAATTACCATCATTGCAATTCATATAGATGTAAGCACATACACAAACACTATAGCTTTTATAATGCTTCTTGCATTAAGTATATGAAATTTAATGTAACTATTGTATGACTTAATTGTTGTTTGGTTTTCGTCAAACCGAATCTGCCACAGCTTTGGCAGAATGATTAGAGTGTTGCACAAAATGCCTTGCGGTGTTAAGTTAGTGTTCTTTATATTCTTAACTTTAAATCCTACTGAGGTAAATCTTACGTTTCATTCTTTCAGGGTCAATAACATACAATACTAGTCAAGCACAGGTACCAATGCACATAATTCCTATAATATATCCTTGATGTTTTATATGGAATTATAATTAAAGAAGGTTCTGAGTTGATTCCTTTCCTCTTTATTTACTCTGCAAAGCAGTGATTTTGAACAGTAGTAAATAAAGCCTGCTGAGAGATGAGCCCTTTACCAGACGCAATCGCTCAAACTAAAATATTGTATCTAGGACGCGATGATTAATGCTGATCTAACTCCCCACTAAGACAGTGTTTCTCATAAGAAGACCCTCTAAGGGGAGTACCTGAAAGGACTGAAATGGAGATGATAAATAGCCATACTTATTAAAATTATAATCGTTTTAGATTTATTAAACTTGTCCAGTATCGTTGTTGGCACTCCGTCGCTTACGACGTCGAGGGTTCCAGTTGATCCGATCAACGGAACAGCCTGCTCGTGAAATTAACGTGCAAGTGGCTGAGCACTCCACAGACACGTGTGCCCTTAACGTAGTTCTCGGGGATATTCAGCCTGACACAGTGTGACAAGGCTGACCTTTTGAATTACAGGCACAACAGAAACAGGAAGTAAGAGTAAGAGTGAGAGAAAGTTGTGGTGAAAGAGTACGGCAGGGTTCGCCACCATCTCCTGCCGGAGCCTCGTGGAGCTTCAGGTGTTTTCGCTCAATAAACACACACAACGCCCGGTCTGGGAATCGAAACCGCGATCCTATGACCGCGAGTCCGCTGCCCTAACCACTGGGCCATTGCGCCTCCACTGTCCAGTATCATGGCGAAGTAAAAAGAATTATATGAATGAAAAATATTTTGTTTTCTCATTAATAAAAAGGGTAGGGACAATAGATTTCCTTAAAATTTTCTGATGAGGCCCTGATAGTTGTTAGTTTTAGAAGCGTTTTGTTAAGAAAGGTGTAACATTTTGATTTTCATACCTGCGCTAGGTTTCAATACAGAGCGGGAACACAAGCTTTCTGCTTATGGCAGATGTTTTTTCTGTTCAATATTTGATTCAGATTTGAATATGTTTTATACTCTGAGACACTTTACACTATTTAGAGCAATGCAATAGCTCTGATTTGATTGTAAACATATTTTACTTTCACAATAAAGTCAAGTAAATATCGTTACCAACATTTTTCGAAAATATCAATTTATTTAAGACTGTTTTCGTTGTCATGGTTGTATATGCGCGTATGTGGGTGCGTGCGACGTGTGTGTGTGCGTGTGTGTGTATGTGTGTGTGTGCGTGTGCGTGGTGTGTGTGCGCGTGTGTGCATATGTGTGTGCACGCTCATGTGAAGTGAATTAACATTTACTTTTTCTATATTTATATTGAATGTCACCAAGTTAGCATTATAGCATCTATTAGTAATATATAAACTGGTCTGAACCGGTCTGAACCAAAAGTAATCGCTCCCCCACTGAGAAGGCAAGTAAATTTTCTTTAAACATTGACAACGAGAATTCTAAACGTTGTCTTCACAACGTCTTTAAAACCATAAAAATTACGAAACAGTCCAGATGAGCGACTTCCGCTTTCTCGTGTCAGTACGACATTTATCTACATAATAAATAAATAAATAAATAAATAAAAATGAATAACTAACTAAATAAATAAATATCATAGCTTGTAAGATTCAATAAGCTAATAAAATTTAATAAATCTGTTCTGAAAGAAGAAAGACAAATTTTAAGACGAACTGCAAGCTAGCTTTCATATTTGCAAAAAAAAAAAGTTCATTTCTACAGAAATGTGCATTTACATAGAGAAGACATAGAAAGGAAAGAGAAAAGAAAAAAAGAAAGAGGAAGAGAAAGGAGAAGGCAAAGAAGAGAGAATAAAGAAAGAAAGTAAGAAAGCGAAAAATGTAAAAGAAAAATAAGTAATAAGAGTGTCTTTGCCTTCATAATTTTCATATTTCAGCAAACATTTATATCGATATCTGGTGGCTTTGTTTTGTTTTTGTTTTTCTTTTTTCTTTAAAGATTCCGTGCAATTACAAAGGTCACAGTTTCTACGTTCGGTTAAAAATTATTCCTATTTCTAGAGAAGCATTTAAAATTCCTTTTTATCTCGTCTGAAAGTATCATCTCAGCTTAAAGAGGATGGCAACAAAAGAACGCCAAAGATAGAATCTGGCGAGATGTCTTGCTTGTAGCCAATGAGATAACGAAATGTTCTTGAGTTCGGTCAAACGCACTTCAACATCTAACGTCTATGATTAATACTTTTTACTCAACTGTAATCGTTTGCCATCCCTAACTCCCCCCCACCTCTCTCTCTCTCTACCTTTTTCTCTCTCTCCCACTCGCTCGTTAATAATGAATAATTCATTACCAGACTTCATTTTGATGTATCATCTTTACTTAAATAACATCAAAACACACACAGAGAAACATACACACACACACACACACACACAAGACTTTACATGTCAAGGTTTTTTTTTTTCATGTCATTCCAGCTGTTTTGGATGTCCTGGAACTAGAAGTATGAAAATACCCATTTTTGTAGGTTGTATTTTTCTCTAGGAACCAATTGATGTACTCACACAATATTAAAAATTAGTTTCCAAACATACCTTTCCAAGCTGGCAAT
>NC_068986.1:40849514-40853138 GCF_001194135.2 Octopus bimaculoides
ATATATATATATATATATATATATATATATCTGTCTCTGTCTGTCTCTGTCTGTCTCTTTGTCTGTCTGTCTCTCTGTCTGTATCTCTCTCCTCTCTGTGTGTATGTATGTGTGTACGTGTGTGTGTGTGTGTGTGTGTGTGTGTGTGCGTACGTTCGCGTAAGTGTCTGCATGAATGCACAGGCTTTAACAAACGCATACACGTCTGTGTTTGTATGCCTGGATGCATTTGCGCTCGCGAGTCGATTTAAAATAGAAAAGAAGAAAAGAAGTGCAAGCAGTTAAAAAAAAAAAAAAGTAAAAATAAAAAAAAAAGTTGTGAGACAATATGGGTATATCGAGGTTAGATGAAAAGAAGAAGAAAAAGAAAACGAAAATAGAAATAATAAAAATGAAAAAAAAAAGTGGAAAGGCAAAGCAAAAATCCTTGAATATGACGAAAATGTGGGTGGATAGCCAAAATGTGCGTTAAAGTAAAAGCTGGTAAAGGGAGACTAATCTGTTATACAATGCTTAGACTGAACTTAAAAGAGCTACTACCGATCGGCCAGCTCTGGAAAGGCAATTCTGTTTGTTTTCGTCACATGTCGGTAATATCATAATATCAATGAGAATGTAAACACCTGCTTTATTCTGTGCTGCACAGTTCGGAATCTATCGCAAGTAGACTAAAATGTAAACACAATGAATTTTAAAACAAGTTAGACAGCGTAAGATGTCAACGTCTCGTTCCAGCTAAGTAGTAAATGCGAAATAAAAATTTCTTTAAGGTTGGTGAATGAAAAACAAAACAAGAACAAAGACAAAAACAACTAAAAGATATTAGATGATATAGTGTAGATTCTCAAGGGTGAAGTTTAGATAAAAACGTGAACATTTTGATATCACTTATAAAGAAATGCGACGTATATGTATGTGTGTATACATGTTCGCTTGTGTATGTAGGTGTGCATGTGTATGTGTGTGTGTGAATGTGTGTGTATCTGTGTGTGTGCACCTGCATGCATGTGTGTGTGTGTGTGCACATTCGCATTTTCTGTTATACATTTTCATGCGTACACGCTCACATACACACACACACACATACACACACACACACACACACACACACACAAACATACACAACACACAAAACACACACGTGTGTGTTGTGTGTGTGTAGGCATGTATAATATATGTTATGAGTAGAACATGCTATGTGATCATGGCTGACTAAAGGCTAAGCAATAAAGACGAAGGAACGTGTGTGCTGTCATTTGACCTATGCAAAATAGTCGCTATATCGCTCTCAAATTATAATCTACCGTCTTTTGGACAATGTAATCCCTGATATACAATCGACATGATAGTTACTGCTGGAATGCTGATCATAGGTTTGCTAAATCTCGGGTAATCTGAGACCTGAGAGCAATACAACGACAACGACAAGCACCCGCGTAGCCTAGCTGTTGAGCACGGGCTCCAACAAAGCTCTGAAATTTAACTGCGTTGGAACGGGTTAATATCAGCATGGGTGAGCGACGGGGAAAGGTTGGCAAAAACAAAAAAACAAAAAAAATTAAGTCGCTGATGTGGCGCCCCTCAAGAGAGGGGAGTCCTTACACGCGAATAGGTTAGCCGGTATTCACCCAGAGCCTTAGCTCGAGCGCTGCTTAGAATATTCCTCTGGCGCTAGAATCAACATTTACTATTCAAAAGAGGTAAAGACAATAAGTTTGATGGCAGCACAATTAAGTATGATGGCAACCAATTCAACACAATTTCAGATGTTCTGGTGATTTATTTATAATTTTTAACATTATGAAAAACTGTCATCTGATTGCAGTGGCTTTTTGGGGGACGTTTAAAGTGTATATGTGTGTGTATATGTGTGTATAGTGCATCTTGATATATTTTGTTATACCTTCTGAAAGACATCTGTTCAAAGAACTGCATGTATTGAATGTGTTTGTATACACAAATACTCTCTTTTTACTTGTTTCAGTCATTTGACCGTGGCCATGCTGGAGCACCGCCTTTAATCGAGCACATCGACCCCAGGACTTATTCTTTGTAAGCCTAGTACTTATTCTATCGGTCTCTTTTGCCGAACCGCCAAATTACGGGGACGTTAACACACCAGCATCGGTTATCAAGCGATGTTGGGGACACACACACACACACACACACACATATATAGATATATACGACGGGCTTCTTTCAGTTTCCGTCTACCAAATCCACTCACAAGGCTTTGGTCGGCCCGAGGCTATAGTAGAAGACACTTGCCCAAGGTGCCACGCAGTGGGACTGAAACCGGAGCCATGTGGTTGATAAGCAAGCTACTTACCACACACAACCACTCCTACGCCTATACATAATAAAATTGTATATAGATATGTATACTTGTGTACATACATATGCATAAGTGTGTGCCGTGGCGGCTCGTGTATAGGCACTGCGGAACTGCAGCACCCGCTATTTCCACTCGATATTATCCATATCATTCAATATAATGAGTCCTTTTTTTCTTTAATTATTTCTTTATACCTGTACAATATATAATCCTTAAGCTTAATATCAGCAGCCATCTCCTACTGTATGAAAAAGGATACAAAACTCCTTGTATAGAACTGTGCGCTTCACAGTTCCAGCGACGCGGTGTTTGGTTGTTGTGCGCATGCTCACATGTCCGAGATAGGAAGCTTCACACAAGGGAGAGAGAGTACTGCGTGAACGACTGCCGGGTGAAAGGTAGTCTTTCTTTTTAACTCTGCGTGTGTTGTGCTTAAAAACGTGTTTATATTTTTGAATGTGATACAGTGTAGAACTAGATTATTATCCTACTTCCAGCTTCAGTCTTGCTGCCAAGATTTGAAAAGTAGGGCAGATTTTCCCCCTTGCTTTGTGATTTAGGGGAGGGGGGATTTTTGAAAAACAAGGGGTAATTCGTGGTAGTGTTCAGTGAACAAATTAAACACACTACCCGGCAGTGGCTAAAACGCGTACCGATCAAGTTTATGTATAAATTTTCATTTTAACTGTTTGTTTCCTTTTACTCAATATTAAAACAACGGCTAAAAGTTTTCTGAAGCAGCACCGCCACTAATTTTATCTACGAGCCACCACTCTATGTGTGTGCGTGTGTTCTTTCTATCTATCTATCTATCTATCTATCTATCTATCTATCTATCTATCTATCTATCTATCTATCTATCTATCTGTCTGTCTGTCTGTCTATCCTGTCTGTCTGTCTGTATATACTCGCATGCACATACATGCACACACAATGGATCTCTGTCGGTATATATATGTGTAGGGGTACAAAGTGTATGTAGTCTGGAGATATCAGTTCATTTGAAACATGGTGAGGTCACGTAGAAGGAAAAAAAAGCCAGTAGTTTGAGTCTGTGTCAACGGTTCATTAAAAGCAATGACCCTGGCAAAATGTAATTTATTTTACTAAGGGATGAATTTATCAGGATTATGTTGCCGTGAAGATCATGATAAAATTTGGCTATGACGTGCATCCGGGGGGAAACAAAATGTATTTTGTTGGTGTCATTGTATTTTGAATAAAACGCACGCATATACACATATTACACGCGAGCGCGTGCACACACACACACACACACACACACACAC
>NC_068986.1:40853981-40855523 GCF_001194135.2 Octopus bimaculoides
GTTTCTGTGTACTAAATTCATTCACAAAACATTGGTCACCCCGGGGCTATAGTAAAAGACACTTGCCCAAAGTCCTGCTCAATTGAACTGAACCCGGAATGATACAGCTGCAAAGCGTGCTTCTTAACCACATAGCCATACCTATTCTTACACTGATATTATCGAACAGCCTTTTCAGATATTACAATGCAAATAAAAATCCGGTTTTCCATTTTTCCATATAACCTATTCAAACTCTCAATGCCTCTGTCTTACTCATACGCCATTTCTCCATCGCTCTTATCTCTTCCCTGCTCCCCTCTCTCTCTCTCTAATTCTTCCTCTCTCTCTGTTTCCCTTTAAACGCACCGCAGCACGTTAGCACGTTTGAGCAGACTTCATGTCTAATTCTCAGTAAATAGTGAAAGCATGCAAGGAGACAGGTGTATGACTCAAAAGCAGCAGTCGCCAAAATGTACTACGCATTGCCCAGAACAAATGGCTGATATCCTGTTTCTCCTCTCCCGCCTCCTCTCTCACAGTCTCGTCCTCTTCCCCCCCCCCACTTCTTCGTGATAATGTCGGTGATGGTGACTGTCGTTATCATTATCATCATTTTCATCACCGTTATCAGCGTCGTCATCGCTACCGTCGTCATGGTGATGATGATGATGATGATGTTGATGATGATAATGGTCGTCGTCATCATCATAATTATCTTTCTTATTGCCGCTGTCATCATCATCGTCGTCGTCGTCGTTATCATTATCAACATCATCGTCGTTGTCGCCGTCATCGTTATCATCATCGTCATCATTAATTATTGAATTATTATTTCCATTTGTAGTATTGATTTCAAATTTTGGCACAAGGCCAACAATTTCGGCGGAGAGGGAAGTCGATTACATCGTCCCCTCCCCCCAACACTCAACTGGTACGTATCTCATCGACCTCGAAAGAGATGAAAAGCAAAGTCAACCTCGGTGGAATTTGAACTCAGTATATAAAGACGGGCAAAATACTGTTAACCATTTCACCCAGCTTGCCGCCTTAATTATATGAATAATATTAATAATGGAAATAAGGCGGCGAGCTGGCAGAACCGTTAGCACGTTAGGCAAAATGCTTAGCGATCTTTCGTTTGTTTTCACGTTCTGAGTTCAAATTCGATAAAATAAAATACCAGTTGATCACCGGGTTCGATGTAATCGACTTAGCCCCTTCCCCCGAAATTGCTGGCTCTGTGCCAAAATTTGAAACCAATGTTATTGGTATAATTAAGGCAGCGAACTAGTAGAATCGTTAGCACGCCGGGGGAAAAGCTTAACGGTATTTCGCCCGTCACTACGTTCTGAGTTCAAATTTCGCTGAGGTCGATTTTGCCTTTCATCCTTTCCAGGTAGATAAATTAAGTACGACTAGTCCCTTTCCCCCAAAATTTCAAGCCTTGTGCCTTTAGTAGAGAGGGTTATTATCATTAGTGCTATCGTTTTTGATAATTTGTTTTCTTGTTCTTGTTCCGAAGAGATTGGTTCTTTTAATTTCTTGTCTTATTGAGGGGTT
>NC_068986.1:40855801-40857749 GCF_001194135.2 Octopus bimaculoides
CTTTAATTATTTCTTTATACTTGTACATTATATAATCCTTTTGCTTAATATTAGTAGCCATCTCCTAGTTTATGAAAAAGGATACAAAAATCCTTGTATAGAACTGTGCGCTTCACAGTTCCAGCGACGCGGTGTTTGGCTGTGTCATTTTGATGGCATGCACTGCTCTCTCACTCAATAATAATAATAATAATAATAATAATAATAATAATAATAATAATAATAATGCCCTGATGCAGTACCATGCAGTGGCTGTCTTGGCTTTTGACCTTAACTGATTAGAAGTGTTATCATGTACACTGTTTTGTCTTGGTATAAAAAATGGGCTACAGCGAATATTCTGCTCAACACCACAGATTTACTTGTCAGTTGCTTGACCTTAACCAGTTAAGCATGTTCCTTAGTGGCTGACGATATGTGCATCTTTGATCACGAGCAGAAGTAGTTGGGGAGCATGATAGCCATGTGTTGAGAGGAATTCTTTGGAGTTTGGATAATTCACCTTTGGAAACATGAGTGTTTTGTTCAACATCCTTAAACAACCCTTAAGGACCTTTTCAGTGGGATAGGCTACTCGACCTGAAGAGAATTCTAACTGGGCTCCACCTACAAGGTCATGCGTTGTTTATCTTCATATGAGATCCCCATGTCGCGCACATATGGTTGTGATGCATGTGCCTGGTGTACCTTTATCAGACGGGTAGTCATGATGAGTATACTGGGCTTCGTATATTTTACCCCAGTGTCACTTTGATGGCATGCACTGCTCTCTCACTCAATAATAATAATAATAATAATAATAATAATAAATAATGACAGGATAAGAAGCTTACTTCTCAACCACATGATTCCTGATTCAGATCCACTGTGTGGCACCTTGGGGAACTGTTTTCTACCATAGTTTCGAGTCGACCAAAGCGTTGGGAGTGGATTTGATAGACGGAAACTGAAAGGAGCCCGTAGTATATATATGTGTATATATATATATATATGTGTGTGTATATATATATATGTGTGTATATATATATATGTGTGTATATATATATATATGTGTGTGTGTATGTGTGTGTGTGTGTGTGTGTGTGTGCGCGCGTGTGCTTGTGCCCACCACCGTTTCATAACCAGTGTTGATTTGTTTGCGTTCCCGTAACATAGTGGTTCAGCAAGAAAGATCAATAGGATAAGTACATGGCTTAAAAAAAGTCCTGGGGGTCGATTCATTCTACTAACATTTCTTGAAGGCAGTGCCCCAGCATGGCTGCAGTCTAAATAACTGAAACAACTAAAAAGATGAAAAAGATTTATCTGTCTGTTTATGCGAAGAGGTACCTGTTGTAGCTCAGGCTTCCGCCACTAGAAGCCACTAGAAGCCACTTGATGCGACCCTCAGGCATCATCTGCGACCGGTGTCATCGAGTGAATTCCTAATGCCACGTGGTGCGTCTTTGTTTTGCAGTGTTTCTCCACTATTCGTCGATGTTTGTGATGACTGAAACAAAGGAAGGGTGGGAGGTGGAGCCGAAACAATTGTCATGCTTCAAACAGCTTATAAAGACATTGCCATGAACGAAAACACAAGTTTACGAGTGGTTTTCACGCTTTAGGAATGGTCACTTTTTGCTTGAAGACCAAACTCGTCCAGGGTGACCGTCGATCTCCCGAACGAACGAAAACATCACGAAAATTGATGAACTGATCTTGGAGGACCATCACCGAACAATTGACAAACTTGTTGATATGACTGGTGTGTTCTGGTGCTCCTGCCAACGAATTTTGAGCATGGAATTGGGAACGAAAAGAGTCGCAGCAAAATTTATGCCTCGCTCACGGAAGATCAAAAGCAGTCACGACTAAATGCAGTTGGAAGTTGACCCGGACCTTTTTTCGAAGGTCATCACTGGTGACGAAAGCTGGTTCTACGGCTACGATCCGGAAACGAAGCAGCAAT
>NC_068986.1:40858693-40861273 GCF_001194135.2 Octopus bimaculoides
GTGCTCCAGCATATCTACAGTCAAATGACTGAAACAAGTAAAAGAATATAAGAAGAAAAGAATATATGTATATGTGTCTTTGTTCTCCTCCCAACCCACTGCTTGACAACCGATGTCGGTGTGTTTACATCCTCGTAACTTAGTAGTTCAGAAAAAAGAGACCGATAAAATAAATACTAGGCTTACAAAGAATAAGTCCTGGGGTCGAATTCTTCGACTAAAGGCGGTGCTCCAGCATATCTACAGTCAAATGACTGAAACAAGTAAAAGAATATAAGAAGAAAAGAATATATGTATATGTGTCTTTGTTCTCCTCCCAACCCACTGCTTGACAACCGATGCTGGTGTGTTTGCATATCCGTAACTTAGCAGTTCACCAAAAAAGACCAATAAAATAAGTACGAGGCTTAAAAAAAAAAAGAAATACTGGGGTCGATTCATTCAACTGAAATTCTTCGAGGAAGTGTCCCAGCATGGCTGCAGTCTAATGACTGAAACAAGTAAAAGATAAATTGAAGTTAACCATAAACATTTCATGCTTATATTTCAAATACCTTCTTAATAGTCCTTTCTTGTACAGGCAAAATATATGAAATTTTTTAGGGGAGGAGAAGCCAGTGGATTACATCGACTGATACCTGTTTTATCGACCCCGAAGGGTAAAGTCGACAAATTTGAACTCAGAACATAAAGACGGACGAAATGTCGGGAAGCATTGTTGTCTGGCAAGCAAACGATTCTGCTAGCTCGCCACTTTGAGCATCATCTTAATAATAACAAAGATATTTCGTCAAATTCTAACTTACTTTCAAAATTAATTGAAATAACAACAGTGTATGCCAACAAAACAGTAAATAGATATTTCAAATCTAAATACTTCAGTCGATAAGGAAAAAAAAGTCGAATCATTTTAAAAGATGATTGTCAGAAGAGCAAACAAAACAAATAACTTTAAAAGTATATTAAAAGGTTTTTGAAAAGGCTCAAATTGCTTCGTATGAAATATTCGAAATGGCTACACAAAGAGGGGAAAAAAAATCGAAGTCTCATACTTTGACAGAATCAATTATTTTGCTTGCATGCAGAAAGTTTGTTTGCTTGCATGCAGAAAGATTGTTGAAAGACAATGCTAGGAGATCAAATGAGAACATGAAATAAGTAAAATTCCTCACTCAAATAATACAGTACGTAAGCGCATTTTTGAATTGTCTGCTGACATGTAAGAAAATGTATGTCGTGATAAGCTTCAACATTCTAATTTTGTTTTACTGGCTGATGAGTCAACAAATATTACCAACGAAGCGCAGCTTTTGGCATTCATTCATTTCATTGATGGAGATCAAATAGTGAATAATCTTTCTTTCTTTATTTCTTTCTTTCTTTCTTTGCAAAGAAATGTCAGGCACTCCAAGACATTTTTACATTTTAAATAACTACCTTGAAAAGGAGGAATTGTCATGTTCTTATTTGTGCCCTTGAAACTTTTTTTCCATGGCCGGGTTCTTCGAAAGGGCTTAAAAGCAAAATCTGGATGTTATTATGATCCACTGATTTCTATACAGAAAGCCCTGATCGTGAAATCATTGAGAGTGGAAGTTTTGAGCAAATTGCTGAAATGCTTGATTTTTTTTTAAAGCAGAACAGCATTTTCATGAATACATAAATTTCAAATTTCCTTTACTACTACTACTACTACTACTACTACTACTACTACTACTACTACTACTACTACTACTTAACTCTCCCTCTCTCTTTATACTATTAACGAACTGTGAGGTGACCTGGCAGAATCGAAGGCGCGTCGGAAAATGTTTAGCGGCGTTTCTTTCGGCCGTTTTTACGTTCTGAGTTCAAATCCTACCAAGGTCAACTTTGCTTTTCATCCTTTCGTAGTGCATAAAATAAATAATAGTCAAGTAGTGGGGTTGATTTAATCGACTAATCCGCTTCCCCTGAAAATTGCTGTCTTTGTGTCAAAATTTGAAACAGTTTATATACCCACTCTTTCTATATAATGAATTATGAATTGAATTTAATGTAATGTTTAGTAGACACTAAGTAGTCTGTACTGAAGAGATCTAACGAGGTTGAAATAGCTTTTTGCTAGGATTTTATAGCTTAGGATTTTACAAATAAATTTGGAAGAAAAATTAGAAGAAAGAAAATTTAATCAAATAAAGGCGTGGCTGTGTGGTAAAAAACTTTTCTTCCCAACAACATGGTTCCGAGTTCAGGCCCACGGCATGACACCTTGAGCAAGTGACTTCTGCTATAGATTCGGGCCAACCAAAGCCTTGATGGAAACAGAAAGAAGCCCGTCGTATGTATGTATGTATATATATATATATATTCTTTGTTGCATGTCTCATTTCTCTCAATGTTTTTTTTTTGTTTTTCGAAAAAAAGTTCGTTTTCTGTCTTCGTCTTTATGTTTCCGTTTCTCATTGTGTTTAACGTTTTATGTGATGTCCTGTACCCATATATGCTTGTATGTATACATATAGATGTTGGTATGTGCATATATGTATGGATATATACATATAATTATATATTATTTATGTTGTTTATATATATATATAT
>NC_068986.1:40862695-40869768 GCF_001194135.2 Octopus bimaculoides
ACACACACACACACACAACGCGCTACTTTCAATTTCCGTCTTCCAAATCCACTCACAAGGCTTTGGTCAGCCCGAGGCTATAGTAAAAGAAACTAGCCCAAAGTGCCGCGCAGTGGTTCTGAACCCGTGCTGCTTCGAGTTTACCGTTAAAAGCAATTTATTTCATGTCTCATGGGTCTTCTAAATTCTCATGCCGTAAACTTTTTTATTGATATTTTCCGTGTGAATAAGGCAGCAAGCTGGCAGAATCGTTAGCACACCGAGCAAAAAGGCTTAGCAACATGTCGTCCGCCTTCACGTTCTGAGTTCAAATTTTGCCGATATCACTGATATTGCAGTTGGCTGGCCAGCTGGGTAAAAATTCGTTATATGCACCAAAACCAGTATTAGTTTTAAAATCTACGTTTGATACTTAACGTCGATACATCATCAAAATTGTAATTAACTGTGGCATTCGCTTGTCTTAGTTTTGCACTATTGTAACTAGAATTTGCATTGAGGCACATCTTTTCACTGAGTAGGCAATAGTTATGTGACAAAATAATAGTTATTAGGTAATACTTTTAGGCGGCGAGCTGGCAGAGTCATTACCTCGCCAGACAAAATGCTTGGCAGTATTTTATCCGTTTTTACGTTCTGAGTTCAAATGGTCGACTTTGCTCTTCATCCTTTTGTGATCGACAAAATAAGTATCAGTTGAGCACTGGAGTCGATATAATCAACTTATGCACTTCCCTGAAATTGCTGACCGTGTTCCAAAATTTGAGACCATTATTAGGAAATATTTTATGTGGCAAATTTTTTAAAGTTTATTGACCAGTCGCATTCTATTTGATGTTCGCTAGCGTGGAAAATAGTCTTTCTATGTGAAAATATTAAGAATCCAATTCTTTAATGGTATTTCCTGCATATAGAATAAATTATCTACATAAGTTCAGTACATACATACCTACGATGGTGACTGCTTGCTAGCATTTAATAGCTTCTTACAATTTTATATTTATATTTTTAAAAATAAAATTATGAGCTAATTAAATTCGAACCGATTTTGCTAATATTTATGTGCGTGAAAGCATTTAAATATAAATAATTGTTTTTGTATGTAAATACAAATAAATTTTGTTATTTATATGTATTTCTTTGAAAGAAAATAGATTTTGTAAATTAAAATTAATGTTCTATGTAAATAAATAAACAAAATCTGAATATCTTCAGTTAAATACAATAGAACAAACAATCAAATGAAAAGGAAACAGCAACCATTAATAATATCTTTCATTTTTATCGTTTACCTATTTCAGTTATTGAACTGCAGCCATACCGGTGCACCGCCTCGAAGGATTTAGTCGAAAAAATCAGCCCCAGTACTTTTTTTAAAAGTGTGGCACATATTCTATTGTTTTTTTTTGGCCATCCGCTAAGTTACGGGGATGTAAACAAACCAACACTGGTTATCAAGCAGTACGCGGATAAACACAAGCACAAAACTCTCTCTCTCATACATACACACACATAAATATATATAGATATATTTAGGCAATAGACAACTACATCCCATCTCTTTCTCTCTAACACCTTGAACACTATACCGAACTATACTTAAAGAAGACTTCAGACATGTTTTGACCACCAAACAGAGGATAAACCGTTTTTACTTCAAATTTTTTATAAATTTTTAGTAATAAGAAATTTTTAGTACTAAGAAATTCATCATCGAAACCGGTAATATTTTATACTTTCTTTATACACCTTTTAAATCATTTTATTAAATTCTTTCTAAATTGAAATGTCTTAGATTTACGTCTCTGCTGTTTCTACCTCCATCTTTCATATATAGAAAATTTAATTTGCATAGATTTCTAATGTTTTTTCACCTGTGTATATATATATATATATATATATATATATATGCACACACACACGCACACACACACACACACACATTTATTCAACTAGCTTCCACACAATATCCGTCAACCAAACTCACTCATAAGGTATTGGTCGATCGGGGCTATTGTAGAAGACACTTAGCCTAAGTGCTGCAAAATCGGCTTTAGTAGGTGAGCTTCTTAGCGACACAACTAAATTAAAACTAAGCAATATAACTCAATACTGTATATCGCAGGTAACATTATCATTTTATTATTTCTGAACTCTAAGACAGCGAGTCGTTAGCACGCTGGGCAAAATGCTTAGTGGTATTTCGTTTGTCTTTACGTTCTGAGTTCAAATCCCGCCGAGGTTGACTTTGCCTTTCATTCTTTCGGGGTCGATAAAATAAGTACCAGTTGCGTATTGGGGTCGATCTAATCGACTGGCCCCCTCCTCCCAAATTTCAAGCCTTATGCTTATAATAGAAGGGATTATTTTTGAACTCTTTAAGGTGAGTTGCTGGCAGAATCGTTAGCACGCTGTGCAAAATGCTTAGGTACATGTCGTCCGTCTTGACGTTCTGAGTACTAATTCGGTCGGGGTCGACTTTGTCTTTCATCCTTTCGGGGTCGATAAAATAAGTACCAGTTGAGTACTCCTGCACCGCACCAAATTGCTGGCCTTGTACCAATAACATTTACCTCTTTGAGGCGGCAAGCTGGCTGAATCGCTAGCACGCCGGGTATAATGCTAAGTGACATTTCGCCTGTCTTTACGTTCTGAGTTCAAATTCAGCTGAGGTCGACTTTGCCTCTCGACCTTTCGGGGTCGATAAGATAAGTACCAGTTCAAAACTGGGTCGGTGTAATCGACTTATACCCACCACCCCCGAAATTGCTGTCTTTTTACCAAAATTTGAAATCCTTATTTTTGAACTCTATTTCCTCCTTTCAAGTCTTGTCACTTTCTTTCATTCAGACACACGCGCACACACTCGCAGGCTCTCCCACACACGAAAAAACAAACATAGGTATGCATGCATATATTCTCTTCATTGGCCTCGCATTCCCTCTCTTTCTCTTTTTTCTCTTTCACTCATTCTCTCTGTGTCTGTCTCACTCTGTCTCTGTCTCTGTCTGTCTCTCTCTCTCTGGTGCACATGCACCCAGTCGTATCTTTATAATAGGAGTTTCAACGTAGTCACTCGACTTGCTAGAAATAGCTGCCAAATTTCCTTCAAATCATCCCTACAACCTAAAAGCAACAACAAAAAATACGAAACAAAAATAAAAGAAATACAAAACTACTTAATGTTGTTTGTAGGTAAAAAAAAATGACAATAGATCCATTTAATCAGCTGATCAACAACAAATACCTGTTGTTATGGTAAGATTACAATTGACCAGACAGGAGATACACCAGCTGTAAAATGTCCACACCTTTCTTTCAAATATTACAATATCGCAGCAATATCTCGAATTTATCGAATAATGAATTTGTCAAAGCTTTTCTATACTGCGAACTCACAAGACATTAACTTTAGGAGAAAGAAAATGCTCTTGACGACGCAGAACTAGTTTACGTAGCTGCGCATATCTGGATTTTTGAATTAGTGCATAAAACATGTAATGTAGACCCAAATACGTATATAGAATCCGGGGTAATTTTTGAGATATTTTGTTTGGAAAAATAAATGTTTCTTACATGCAATTAAGTACAGTAAGTTTAGGCAGACGCGTGGCTGTGTGGTAAGAAGCTTGCTTCCCTACCATATGGTTCCGGATTTAGTCCCACTACGTGGCACTTTAGGTAAGTGTCTTCTAATATAGCCTCGAATCGACTGAAACCTTGTGAATGGATTTGGTAGATGGAAAGTGAAAGAAGCTCGTCGTATATATGTGTGTGTGTGCGTGTGTGTATGTGTGCCTGCGTCTGTGTGTGTGTCTCTGTTTGTCCTCCCCATCACCGCTTGACAACCTGTGTTGGTGTGTTTATATCCCCTTAACTATACGAGCGCTTCGGCAAAAAAGGACGATAGAATAAGTACAAGGCTTTAAAAACTGTCATGGGTCGATTTGTTCGACTAAAACCCTTGAAGGCGGTGCTCCAGCATGGGCGTAGTCAAATGGCTGAAACAAGTAAAATAATAAAAGAATAAAAGTATAATAACAATGGAACATTTGTTGTTTGGAACACTCAGACTTGAGAATAAATTAAATTTTTTGTCGAATGTGTGTCGAATGGCGAAAGCGTATGGCTCAGTGGTTGGGCGGTGGGTTTACAGTTATGAGCTTGTAACCTCGATTCCTAGGCCGGGCTATGTGTTGAACTCTTGAGTAAAACATTTTATTTTCGTGTTGCACCAGTTCACTCAATAGTAGAAATGAGATGCGACGTCACTGATGCCAAGCTCTATTGGCCTTTGCCTTTCCCTTGAACAACATCGGTACATGGAGAGTGTATGCATGGGCAACTGCTGGTCTTCCACAAAACAACCTTGCTCCGACTTGTTCCTCGTAAAGGAACTTTCTAGGTGCAATCCTATGGTCATTCTTGACCGAAGGGGGTCCTTTTTCTGTGTTGACTAGAATTTCAAGCTTCGTCTGGCCCTGGTCAACAGCATTTCTATTCAAATACTCATCTTATTTCTATGATCATAAATATATTCAAGAAAGAGCTATATTTATCTTCAATAATAAATGAAGACAATTAACAGTAATTCTACTCAAGTACCCATCACTACCCAGTCTATGATCATAAATGGATTCAAGAAAGAGCTTTACTTGTCTTCAATAATGAATGAAGTGAATTTTAAATATTTTGACTCCTTTCCGAGAGAGTCCATGACACACAAATCATTGAACTCTGTGGAAAATCCTTCTAAATCTTTGCTTTGCATAACATAGAATACTTTCACAAGTCATAGAAGCGACAATTTTGATTAGTGGAGCCAAATGTAAAGCTGTAAAGCTATAAAGCTGTTTTCCTTCAAAAGTTCTTTGGTCTTAACAGAAGTACTCTTCGAATTTAAATATTTCAATTTCCGGTAGTTTTTTTCTTTGCAATGAACATCAACAAGGCTCTATGGCAAAGTCATAGAATTACTGGAACCAGTTAAAATCGCATTGGATACAATAGATATTTGTTCCTTTTGATTTGGTTAGAACAACTAAGAATAGTGTATCCTTCCAAGCACAGAAATAAACGCTGCAAAGCTGTTACTAATTGGAAAAAATAATTCATTTTATGTAATATTATAAATTTGTGGAATAATGTCAATAAATAATTAAATAAATAAATGAATGAATGAATAATTTAATTTCCAGTAAATTAGACCGATATTTGTGAGAATAAAATTTTAGTATAAATTCTATATTTTTAGTGTATTTTTGTGAAGTCTAAGCACAATCGTCTCTATTGCTGGCATTCAAAAATTCTGGGTGAATGAACATTTCCGGAAGAGATGAAAATTGTCAGCAACTTTAATAACACATTTATCACAAATGTAGTGAATTAATGTAGTTTTAGTTATTTTAAGTACTCATAATGCAGGCAACACCGGGTATACACGTAAAACAGACAGATACACACACACACACACACACACACACACACACACACACACACACACACACAAACACACGCAGTTGCACATACACACGCACACACATACATACACGCGTGCATATACACGTGTATATTTTTGTGTGCGTGTCTGCGTGTGCATATCTGTTGTCTGTTAATATATATATATGTGTACATATATATATATACACACATACATATATACACAGACAGACACCTATATAATCATTAAAATTTATTCAAATAAAAAATTATACATTCAAATTATTTATTAATTCAATACAAGGACTCTATTCTTGCCAAGTTTCATGCAGTAATCTCAAAAGATCTGACTCTGAAGATACTTTCTTGTTCTTTTTATGAAGTACACTGTCCATTATGTGGCGGCGCAATGGCCCATTGGTTTGGGCAGCGGACACGCGGTCATAGGATCGCGGTTTCGATTCCCAGACCGGGCGTTGTGAGTGTTTATTGAGCGAAAACACCTAAAGCTCCACGAGGCTCCGGCAGGGGATGGTGGCGAACCCTGCTGTACTCTTTCACCACAACTTTCTCTCACTCTTTCTTCCTGTTTCTGTTGTGCCTGTAATTCAAAGGGTCAGCCTTGTCACTCTGTGTCACGCTGAATATCCCCGAGAACTACGTTAAGGGTACACGTGTCTGTGGAGTGCTCAGCCACTTGCAAGTTAATTTCACGAGCAGGCTGTTCCGTTGATCGGATCAACTGGAACCCTCGACGTCGTAAGCGACGGAGTGCCAACAACTGTCCATTATATCCCATGATGTTCAATAAGGTTCATATTTGGTGACTGGCTTGGCCATGAAAGCTTTTTAATGCCATTCTCATTCAACAAATATTGGGTCATTTTAGCTGTGTGATAAGGAGCCCCATCTTCTATAAATAAAGAGTCTTTAATCATTTCACCACTGGAGAAGATTGGAAGGAGTCCTTTCTGCAATATGGACACATATTTATCTGAGTATATGTTTCCCACACGCTACACCAACTCTGCTCAACTATTGCTCCAAATTGCTCCCCAGACCATCACATAGAATAGCTGCTGTGTTTCATTGTTTACTGCAATCTTTTCGCATCAAATTCTTGATCACAGAGTCTCCAGACCCATACTTGACCCTGTCAGGAAATGCAACAAATCTGGACTCATCAGAAAATGTGACAGTGTCCCAAAATGCTAATGGCTTCTCCCACCATCTTACTAGCCAAATCTTTTCTCCGCTTGATATCAGCTGGTCGAAGAAATGGCTTCCTTCTTCCTGCTCTGCCATACTAACCGAGTAACACAGACACATACATACACATATATACACACACACACACACGCGCACACACGCGCAAAGAGACTGATAAAGAAAGTTTGAGTCCCATAAATTTGTCAGGGCTGTAATTATATCCTAATGTCGAGTACTCTTTTTTACTTAACTAACACCCTGAGTATATGCAGTGAAACACATATATCCGCATAGACACACAAAAATACTTATATACACACATAAATAACGTGGGCATTGTTTATAAAAGTATTGATTGATTTATCAATATATGTGTGACACCATATATATATATATATATATATATATATATATATATATATATA
>NC_068986.1:40871087-40871756 GCF_001194135.2 Octopus bimaculoides
ATATATATTATATATATATCATATATGTCTGTATGTATGTATGTATGTATATCTATCTATCTATCTATCTGTCTGTCTGTCTGTCTGTCTGTCTTTCTGTCTGTCTATAAATACACGCACTTGCACACACTTACACACACACATATACATACGTGTGTGTGTGTTAGTGTGTGATACATACACACACACACACACACACACACACACACACACACATATATATGTATGTATGTATGTATGTAAGTACGTATATATATATGTATGTATAAATCATTTAATTTATCAATGTTTGCAAGTTTATCCAATCTTATAACTGTATATATGTATAGATATAGAGGTATATACATACATTTTTATTTATTTATTTATTTATTTATGGGTTTCAGCCAAGTGGCTGTGGTCATGCTGGAGCACCACCGTGATTTTCTGTCTTTATGCTTTGCTCTCTTCACGTTCCTTGCATGGCTCTTCTCTTGCACCTGATATAGTCCAATCAAGATTTTTGATGGCACATCTGGTGTATAAGAGAATTTGACATCGCTGCCCTAAACTGTGTCTCATTTCGTGGAGAGGAAAGCGTCGAGTTTTGTCTTGAAGACCTCCACATCCGTGTCTTGCAGGTCTCTCAAATGTTTTGGCAGGGCATTGAAGAGCTGAGGTCCTCTCTCT
>NC_068986.1:40872171-40874243 GCF_001194135.2 Octopus bimaculoides
TATATATATATATATATGTACATATTTGTATTGACGCATACAAGCACGCACACACACACAAACACACGCATCTGTAATTATGAATGATGTATAGGTGTGGGTGTGCGCGTGTGCGTGCTTATGTGTTTAGAGCCACTATGTGTTAAAGTTTAGTTAACATGTTATTGCATGATAAGAAAAAAAATAGACGTGAACAGACTTCTCTTTGCTTTTATGTTTACAGCTCAATCGACCCGTTGTCATTGCTGTCCTGATAGTCATGTTTTCTTTTCTTTTCTTTTTTTTTTTGTTTCTTTGTTTGTAAGCCAAGCTAAAAGATAGCCTCCAATGCAATTGCTTGATCGATGCGGAATACTGACAACGACAATGAAAAGTCCCTTTAACTGCTTAGGAGTTGTTGAGACGTATCGGTCGTGCAGCGCATCCAGGGCGAAAAAGCCTGGCGTAGCCCCTTCCTCTCCAAGCTAAACTCATTTTTGCCAGCTGAGTGGACTGGAGCAACGTGAAATGAAGTGTTTTGCTGAAGAACACAACGGATCGAAACCACAATCTTACGGTCGTGAATGTAACACCCTAAACACTAAGTGACGTGCCTCCACTTGTAATACTTATTTCTACAGCTGAGCGGACTTGAGCAACTTGAAATGAAGTGTTTTGCTCCAGAACACAACGCATCGCTCGGTCGAGGAATCGAAACCACAATCTTACGATCGTGAGTCCAACACCCTAACCACTAAGCCATACCTCTCCACTATGTGGAATATTTGAAGAAATTCAGTTAGATGTGGAATATTACTAACTGAATTCCTTCAAATAATAGCTCAATGTTTTTAAAAATAGCAAGGATACGCTGTGTAAGGTGCGTTGGATAAGTACTAAATATACAAAAAGACTGTGGAGGCGCAATGGCCCAGTGGTTAGGGCAGCGGACTCGCGGTTATAGGATCATTTATTGAGTGTTTATTGAGCGAAAACACCTAAAGCTCCACAAGGCTCCGACAGGGGATGGTGGCGAACCCTGCTGTACTCTTTCACCACAACTTTCTCTCACTCTTACTTCCTGTTTCTGTTGTGCCTGTAATTCAAAGGGTCAGCCTAGTCACGCTGTATATCCCCGAGAACTACGTTATGGGTACATGTGTCTGTGGAGTGCTCAGCCACTTGCACGTTAATTTCACGAGCAGGCTGTTCCGTTGATCGGATCAACTGAAACCCTCGACGTCGTAAGCAACGGAGTGCCAACAACAAAAAGACGAAATACTATTAGTTTATAGAAAATCTTAGTGAATTTACAGACATGTCATTTGCTTCATAGCCCAACTTTTTGCTTTAAATTAATCTCCCGTATTTCCTGTTAGCAACCCCCTTTTTATTTTAATTTTCACTCTTCATTACGTTTAGTACTTTCTTAACTATCCAACTAAAACAGAAAAACGATGGGTTGTCTTAAGTTTATTGTTCGTGTAGTAAGCTACGAAATTTTTACATTCTCCCGATTTCCTGTAATTCAGACCGTCTCATGGTACGAGCAGACAAAATGGAAAAAGTATAACTCCGGAAGACGGCGTGGGAAATGCGATGGAACAGCCACTTTGTGAATAGACTCCATACAAACCCGTCAGAGAGCGACCGATTCTTTGACAAATATATTGACGGCTTTTATACTCGTAATCACAAGTTTTCTACATCAGACTGACCTGGTTGTTGGCACTCCGTCGTTTACGACGTCGAGGGTTCCAGTTGATTCGATCAACGGAACAGCCTGCTCGTGAGATTAACGTGCAAGTGGCTGAGCACTCCACAGACACGTGTACCCATAACGTAGTTCTTGGGGATATTCAGCGTGACAAAGCTGACCCTTTGAATTACAGGCACAACAGAAACAGGAAGTAAGAGTGAGAGAAAGTTGTGGTGAAAGAGTACAGCAGAGTTCGCCACCATCCCCTGCCGGAGCCTCGTGGAGCTTTAGGTGTTTTCGTTCAATAAACACTCACAACGCCCGGTCTGGGAATCGAAACCGCAATCCTATGACCGCGTGTCCGCTGCCCTAACCACTGGGCCATTGCGCCTCC
>NC_068986.1:40875831-40877142 GCF_001194135.2 Octopus bimaculoides
TCTTCTCCTCTTGCTTCTCTTATTCCTTTCTCTTCAGTTTGATAAAGATAATCAACATGCATGTAAATTTCTCTTCTGTTTCTTCCATTGGCGAATTTATTTTCCTTGTACACTAATCTCATCTGTATGAATTTTATGTATGTATGTATGTATAAGTGCATCTATCTATCTATCTATCTATCTATCTATCTATCTACATAATACCTAGCTACCTACCTACCTACCTACCTACCTACCTACCTACCTACCTACCTACCTACCTACCTACCTACCTACCTATCTATCCCTCTATCCATCTGCACACACACATGTATGTATGTATCTATGTATGTACGTATGTATGTATGTATGTATGTATCTATGTATGTACGTATGTATGTATGTATGTATGTATGCACTACGTACATTTATATGTATGCACATCTATTTGTATGTACGTTTATCATTCGATAAATATAGCTTGGTAAAATAAATACCAAACTAAAACAAGCACTTCGAATCGATATGCTTGACTGAAACACTGGAGGCGGATCCTCAGCATGGTCGCTATCCAATGACTGAAATCAATAAAAAGAGAAAATAACAACAACAGCAACAACAATGGTATCAAATTTCGGAACATGGCCAGCAATTTCGGGGTAAGGGAAAATCGATTTGATCGACCCTAAAGCTCAACTGGTACTTATTTTATCGATCCCGAAAGGGTGAAAGCGACGGGAGAAATACCGCTTTAGCATTTCGTCAATGCTTAACGGTATGATAATATTAATAATAATAATAATATCAACAACAACGACAACAACAACACTCCTTTCTACTGTAGGCATAAGGCCTGAAATTTGGCGGAAGGGATTAGGTCGATTATATCAACTCCAGCGCGTAACTGGTACTTATTTAATTGATCTCGAAAGGATGAAAGGCAAAGTCAACCTCGGCGGAATTGATCTCAGAACGTAAGACCGGAAGAAATGCCGCTAAGCATTTTGTCAGGCATGCTAACGATTCTGCCAGCTGGATGCTTTAATAATAATAATAATAATAATAATAATAATAATATGTCCCGGTCTTACGAATTTTTAAAGGAGTACGTCCGGGTCATTCAAATTTTACTGTAAGTTGTCATGATTCTTCATGTTTTTAAATAATATGTGGAAATATGTCATGTATCATGTGTCTCATGTCAAGCTATTCCACGTTTTAATATATTTAATCCAGATTAGTCACGTTTTAATGTAGTATATACCTAGGATTTTTTTTAAGGTTTCAGTGTAATATACTTAAAATCTAATTTAAACTGAACGCATCAGCATG
>NC_068986.1:40877585-40878102 GCF_001194135.2 Octopus bimaculoides
ATATATATATATATATATATATATATATATATGTGTGTGTGTGTGTGTGTGTGTGTGTGTGTGTGTGTGTGTGTGTGTGTGTATAGCTAGACGTCTGAGAACATATTCCCCGGGAAACAATATTTCAAAAGTATAACATAACAAAAGAAACAACCATACAGCCATACAAACAAAAAAAAATAAACAAATGAATAATTAAACAAACAAACAAACAAACAAATAAATAAATAAATAAATAAACAGAAATGAGTGGTTGCATTTCCTCTCTTCTTGCGGAATTAATAACGACATTTGGAAGGAAATGTCTGAAGGCTTATGACATCTCATGAAAGTGGAGAACAATAAGATGAACTGAATAAATGTGACAGCCTGCCTACTCACGTGACTCTATGTACATATATGATTAAAAGCTGAACGTGACACTGGCTATTTATCTGTCATTGATACCGTGGTGTTCTTGTGATCTACATGCCAATGCCAGTTTAAAAAAAAAAAAAATACAAAAACAACACAAAAT
>NC_068986.1:40878202-40878731 GCF_001194135.2 Octopus bimaculoides
CACACACACACACACACACACACACACAAACAAACACAAACACATATATAAACGCACATTTATACACATAAATGCATGTATGTTCGTTTGTGTGTATGTGTGTGTGTGTATATGCACACAAACATACACACTTTTAAATCTACATATAGATATATTTTATACCCATGACTTCTAATCATCATCATCATCATCATCATCATCATCATCATCATCAGCAGCAGCAGCAGCAGCAGCAGCAAGAACTAGAACAGCGACCCAAGTTACAGCAGCAGCAAGCCTTAAACAATATAGTATGTGTCCTGCGATTAGTTGCACGTGTATTTATCCAGGGCTGTATGTCTATCTATCTACGTATATATCCATGCATGTATGTATGTATGTATGTATGTATGTATGTATGTATGTATGTATGTATGTATCTATCTATCTATCTATCTATCTATCTAGCCATCTGTCTGTCTATCCCTCCCTCTCTCTATATATGCGCGCGCGTGTGTGCAGCTATATGTGCAGACCCCCACACACACAC
>NC_068986.1:40879711-40880642 GCF_001194135.2 Octopus bimaculoides
GATTCCTGGACCGGGCTGCGTGTTGTGTTTTTGAGCAAGACACTTTATTTCACGTTGCTCCAGTTCACTCAGCTGCAGAAATAAGTTGCGACGTTACTGGTGCCAAGCTGTAATCAGCGCTTTTGCCTTTCCCTTGGATAACATCGGTGGCGTGGAGAGGGGAGGCTGGTATGCATGGGCGACTGCTGGTCGTCCATAATTTCGCCGGTGAGTCTACTTTCCACCCAGACTTGTGTCCCGGAGGGGAACCTCTTAGGTGCACCCATGGTCATTTGTGACCGACGGAGTCAAGTTATGTATGTGTGTGTGTATATGTGAGTGTGCGTGTGCATATGTATATGTGTGCGTGTGTGTGTTTGTGTGTGTATGTGTATAAATATCTCGTATGTATTGTTAGGTGTACAATTACTAGTTTTGGGTTTAGTGTTCCATCTAAGTTAACATTATCCAGTCTGCTTCCAGTATAGTGGTTTGGTTATTATGATACTTAAATTTATTAATAGCTACAGAAGAAATGTAGGAGAAATTACGAGAAGCAAAAGTTTATATAATTTGTTCCTTACGTATGTTTCACTATTGGGGTTGTCTAGAACCGCTGCATTAGATATTTCAAGTGCAGTTAGATGCTTCATTACAACATATCATCACAGCCTTATTGTAAAATCTCTATGCGACCATGTACTGGTTGCATACCCATCACGTTTTGCATATTCCATTTGCTAATTATGGACATTAAGATTATTACGTACTTCCGAACTTCCAGAAACAGCTGTCGAGCAAATAAAAACTTATGCATTCTTTCCTTAGTATTCTGTATTATTTTATGTTCTTTGTAAATATATTTGTCTTTATTGCTAAATATTTATTTGTTTCTGCATATGTGTTTATCTTCTGAATATACTTAGCCATATGTATCTATCGATATATATAT
>NC_068986.1:40880836-40882181 GCF_001194135.2 Octopus bimaculoides
TATATATATATATATATATATATATGTCTTTGTATATATGTAGGTGTATCTATATGTGTATATGTATATATGCTTATATATACCAAATTTGAATCATATTTATCTGAATCATTATCTCTCGCTCTCTTTTTGTGTCTCTGTGAATATACGCACGCACACACACACACACAAAGAAACGCACACATATCTATCTATCTATCTATCTATCTATCTATCTATCTATCTATCCATGTGTGTGTGTGTGTGTGTGTGTGTGTGTGTGTGTGTGTGTGTGTGTGTGTGTGTGTACGTACGTACGTAAACGCTTAAGTGTATCCAAACAGAAAATTTAACACTATTTGTGTTAGGTTTTTCTCCAATAATCGTTCTTTTAATTTTTTTTACAGCTGTATATCTATATTTTAAATCCTTTTAACATTTCTTTTTTTCAATTAACTCCATCGTTTTCCTTTAAATATGTCGTTCCTACAACACCCCTTGTAAAGAAGCCTTACCCTCTGTACCATTAGTATACGTTTTTTATTTTAAAGATATTGAGTGATTTTTGGAGTATTTTTGTTAGTTATTGATTTGCTGATTTAGTGTTTTTATTTTTACTTTTTTTGTCACAACTCCTGAATATGTATATATAATGGGTTTATAAATTCTTCTCTTCGCATTTCTCTGAAGAGCATTTTTAGAGAGAGAGAGAGTGTGTGTGTGTGTATCTGTGTGTATACGTGCATACTATGCATAAATATATAGACTTAGACATCGTATACATACATAAACATACACACGCATACATACACATATAAGCATGTACGTCCGGTTGGTTATGTCACCATACCTTCAAAAGTAGACCATTATGCAAACACACAAGATTACTTCGAATATAAAACACCACACGCACAAAATTGCATGTGTGTGTATGTATCAAGTGTGTATGTGTATGTGTGCGTGTGCGTGTGTGTGTGCGTATGTTCGTGTCTTTGCACATACGTATGTATATGTATATGTGTATGTAGGTTAGTTTGGAAAGTAAGTATATGTGAATATGAATTTCCCATGCGATTTGTATAGCTTGCAAATCTGTGCGAATGAATGCATTCAGATATATTTAAATGGTATTGCAAATTTCAAACAGAGAGGGGAGAAAGAGAGAGAGGGGCAGAGAGAGAGAGAGAGAGAGAGAAGGGGAGAGAGAAAGGGGAGAGAGAGAGTATAAAAGAAGGAGAGAGTATAAAAGAAAAAAAGGATGAAGAAAGAGTTTTGAAAGAGAACAATAAAGAATGAGAGAAAGGCGAGAATGAAAAGAAAACAGAATTTCGAATTTTGAATTTTTTCGTTTATTTCTTTCTATTGC
>NC_068986.1:40882608-40889130 GCF_001194135.2 Octopus bimaculoides
AGAGAGAGAGAGAGAGAGAGAGAGAGAGAGAGAGAGAGAGAGAGAGAGAGAGAAGAAATAGAAAACCGAACGAGTATCTGTAGGAAGAAAGTCTCCGAATAGGTGAATAACTTTTAACTAAAAACTAAAATATCTATAGAAAGTACTGAAATATCGGTCAGCGCAGGCATATCTGAACTTACGATGATAATTAGTTCCAAGAGATGCGACTTAACTTGAAAAACGACAACATTATTAGCTTATATCTGTTTCAACAAATGCTTTGTACATATTTTCACATGTATTTCATTTGATTTTCCCCTTCAGTATCGGTTTTTAGATGCTTTTAAAATCCATTTTTGTGGATTTAAGTATTTTCGCCGAGACTAACATTTACGTCGGATAAATCGATTGCTGTTATGGTTTATTCTTTGCATTACTGTCTTAAGAAAACGACGTGATGCTAAAAGAGACGTAAGTTGAGGCATGCTTGTTTCTTGAAAATAAATAAATAAATAAATGAGAGAAGAGAATAATTGATTGTCTGCTACTGACAGAACAAAAAGAATAATGCAAAAGTTAACGGGAAAGAACATGAGAAAAAATTTCAAAATTTCGAGAAAAATACAAAGACGTATTGAAAATATTTTTTGTAATGCAAGCAAAAAAAAAAAAAAAAGGTCGTCAAATTTATTTCTAAAACTATTTTTTATTCTTTACTTGTTTCAGTCATTTGACTGCAGCCATGCAAGAGCACCACCTTCAAGGGTTTTAGTTGAAAAAATCAACCCCAGTACTTATGTTTTTTTCTTTTACGTCTGATACTTATTGTATCGCATTATCTTTTACCGAATTGCTAAGTCAAACAGACGTAAACGAACCAACACGATTTGTTAAATGGTAGTGGGAACAAACAAAATCAAAGCACAAAGACATAGCCACACACAGACAGACAAGCACACACACACATACACACACACACGCACATACACATATGATGTAAATATTGGCTTCAAATTTTGTCACAAGGCCAGCAATTTCGGGAGAGTGGGCAAGTCGATTACATCGATCCTAGTGATCAACTAGTACTTATTTTATCGAAGATGAAAGGTAAAGTCGACGTCGGCGGAATTTGAGCACAGAACGTAACGACGGACGAAATGCTGCTAAGCATTTTGCCCGGCGTGCTTACGATTCTGCCTGCTCGCCACCTTAATATATATGAATGTATGTAAATATTAAGGAAAAATGTATCATTCTATCAAATTGAGAGAGAAAAAAATTATTAAATTTAATAACCCAGTTATCAGTACAAAAGAGGTATGAAAGCAAAGAATGAGACACTTATGATCATAAAATAAGCAAAGCAAATACTCATAAAAAATCCGAGCAGAGATCCCAAGAGTACATCCTAGACGGGTATTTATGTCAATTCCAGAGGAAATATATCAATATGTTACAGTAAGTCAAACAAATGAAACAGACATTTAGTTAGATTAACAGACCCCTCAACTTGTAAGTAACTACTTCAACCTTAAACTAAAAAAAAAGTAATTTAGTTCGATGTAAAAATTAAAAGTTAAACAGGGCACATGAAGTTAAGTATTAGTAAGGCACTTAAGCTGTTATGAGCTTGTAAAATCTATACATTTCCAAAGGAAAAAAAAAAACGTACGAGATCAAAAGCAAATAATATAATTAATAATTTGCAAGCATACTGACTGCAAAAAAAAAAAAAATCAGTATATAAATCTAGGTCAAATAGTCAGAAATAGAAACGCATGTAAGTGTACAACATTTAGAGTAAGATAGGATCAAGATAGAAATATAGCATAAATATATTGAGCAGGATACATGCATGTATCAAGATACGCCCACATATACAGTTACTGAGAATTTAATGAAATATACAAGAAGGAGTCAATGAACAGAAACCAGAAAAAATAAATGTAGTTAAATCAGGACAATTCAGAGTGTAGGTAGAGAAAAAAGGCACTAATTTGTGACTACATTTTGTAAGTTCTTCAAGAGTTGAATCGGTTATGGTAGTTTCATGTTATGTATAGAAGAGAAAAATATTCATTATAGAAAATCAGCACAGAAAATCAAAAGGCAATTTATTGCACTTGAAAATTTAGAATAGTCATTAAAATCTTATAATTGCACAAAGTTTCTCTGGTGAGTTTTAATTTAGTAAAGGCGCTTTGGCAAAACTATTTCAAGCCCTTCGTTTATATAAAAGTCACATAATTTCTTCTCTTCTGTGTGGTTTAGCTTTTTGTGTATATTTGCGCGTTCCTATCCTTCGATATTTGTATACACTCCGAAAGTGTGGTATTTATTTTTCACAGTTTCTGAAGGAATAGATATGAGAATAGTTATTAATTTCAAAGCTGTTAGCAGTAAGTCTAATACAAACTCCTTGTCGCTATTCTACTGCCTGTTAGCAAATTGTCAAATAGAAACAGAAGTAATAACTTCCAACTCATCATGACTCCTATCTCTAAGAATAGAATTGACATCCCTTCACTGCTACTACACTGCTCCTTTCCATGTTTTTCTTCCGACTCAAGACTAAAGGCCTTTATAAATGTATATGTGTGTATGTATATACGATAAACAATCGTCTGATTAAAATCCATCATCTTCTCAACTATTCGGCCAATATTATGCTGTCATCTATCCACATTCACACTGAGTAATCCCTCTTTCCTGCCTGGAGGACAGGCCATACACACTTAGGAAACACAAGAGAAACAGGCTACTTGATCAGTCCAAATATTACATTTTACAACAGTATCGAGTATATTTCTCCCGTTCGCTAATACTTACGCGCACACACATACACACACGCGCGCGCGCGCACACTCGCACGCACGCGTGCGCGTACACACATACGCATTACTGATCGCTTCACTGTGTTAGCGGTCACGATACTATCAAGTAAATGAATTAAGCTTATCACAGAGGATTGACACACCCAACCGTCCATAGTTGATTGTTAAAGAAGAGTGTAGGAATAAATACAGTAGTAGATAAAGAAATAAATCTAAACTGAAAGAAAGACGGAAAGCAAGAAAGTTAACGAAAAGGAGGTAGAAAATGGAAGAAGAAGAAGAAGAAGAGGGTAGACAGAAGGAACGAGAATAATTAGAAGAAAGATGAGAAAAGTAAGGAAGAGTAATGGAAAGGTTCTCTAGAGTATTACCAGATTCATTTCATTATACATAAATACATACGTATACGTATGTGTGTGTGTATTTGTTCGTTTGTGTGTGTGCGTGTGTGTATATAAAACCAACAATCTCAACAATATACAGATAAAATAATAAATAAAAACATATTTAAGATATTCGTTTATATAAGAACAGTAAGACGTAAGTTATAGCTGAATCCAGGACAGCTGCAGTTTAATATTTATTTAATTGTCTGATAGATTGATAGAAAAAGATGATGGATAGGCAGAAGCGGAATGATGGATTGAGCAAAAGTGATGGATAGCCGAAAGATGTTGCATTGGCAGAAGTAGTTTGGTGGAAAAATAGAAACAATGGAGTGTCGAAGAAAATGCCTTGCGTTGTTGAGTTCCGTCGCTTAACATCGAAGTTGAAATCTTATCGAATTGACTTGATCTTCAAAGCGTCGATAAGATTATATGAAATTAGTAAAGATCAGTGGTCTATTAAATTGGCTATATTGTCGGTTTTAGACTCTGCGATGACAGGCATTTCATTTAGCGGATAGTCTTTATTATCATCTTAAATGCTTTGAAATCTCGCTTAGCTTTGGTCGCCAGAAAAGCAGTACACAACTCCAACGTCGTCGGTGTTATCACAAGGGACTATAATAGAAATTAATGTTTAGAATGCGCACACACGCACGCGCACATACATGCACAAACTTTGGTTGGAGGTTGCAATTTCGGGGTGGATTGGGTGGGGGCAAGTCGATTATATCCACTCCAGTACATAACTGGTACTTATTTTATCGACCTCAGAAGGATGAAAGACAAAGTTGACCTCGGCGGAATTTGAACTCAGAACGTAAAGACAGACGAAATACCTCTATGCATTTTGCCTGGCGTGCTTAAGATTCTGCCAGTTCACCCACTTATACATCCACAATATTAAATAACAATTTGCAATATTTGTCAGGATGAGCTATGTTTCAAACGTGACAGACAGTGTTTACAGATTACAGCGCAATTAGTTTTTAATTCCTTCCTCAACTCCCAGACATCACAGTTACTCAGTTTCATTTACGTATAGTAGAACAACGGGAAATGAAATTCATTGCTCAAGGCTACAATCCGCTGTCTGATCCAAGAATCGTAGCCATGACCTAACTATCGTGAACCCAACATCTTAAGCAATAGATTATACGTATTCGCACTTATCATTGTGTTGAAGCTACACGAGCTTTGAATACATTAATACGTTACAACACTTACAAACTCAATCTAGGTTTTGAAGATTAACATGATTTTAATTAAAGGCTGCAACTATATTCCTATGGAGAATAAATGAATTTATATGTATATAAATTAAATCTAAATAAGAATATATTCCCACCATTAATCGGAAGCGATTTCTGTTTTATATATGTGTGTATGTGTGTCTGAGTGCGTGTTGTGTGTGTGTGTGTGTGTGTGTCTGTGTCTGTGTGTACATGTGTGTGTGTAGGAGTGTAATCTCATATACACACAAAAATACATATTTGTGTGCGTAAATATATATATAGGTAGGTAGATAGATAGATAGATAGATAGATATGATATATATGTGTATGTGAGTGTGTGCATATAGATAGATAGATAAATATTTATATATGTTTTATATATATATATATATATATATATATATGCCCGTACACTCTCACATGCATACATACATACCTTATAAAAAGCTGCGGGACGCCTGATTACGTCTCTGAAATTCCTAATTTACAGTGTCGTGGACGAAGTACACGCGTAACATTTTAATTCGTAGCTCTAAGCCAGATTTATTCCTCCCTTTACAAACTAGTAGATTAATTCAACCAGCAGGATATTAGAATCTTTGAGTTTGCCAGCTTACTAATGAATCAATTTCCACACTATTTTCATAATCACAAAGTGTAAGAGGTAAGCTCCCATTGAGACTGTTTCCCGATTAGGTTTCGATTTCTTATTGGAAGCCAAAATCATTTCGCTTACATCACTAATACTCTGGGGGAATTGTATGAATTTCATGTAATCTCATTCCCACTTTCTCTGAGCCGTGTTTTATTAATTGATTCGCTTTAGTTTTATGGTGTAAATTTTAGTGGGAAACGTGGTAGTCCACCAGTCTGGGTATTGAGTGTCTACATCCAGAGTAGGGATTCGGTCTGAGATTCACTCGATACTTTTGTGTTCAGGTTCATACTGTAATAACATATGAGTCAAGATTATTTCGTTTTTTTTTTCTAGGCAGTACAGGTGCTAACATATTTGGCAAACCAAATGATCGACTAGGGCAGTAAAATCTGGGCATGCCGCACAAATTCTGAGTAACTTAAAATTACAGCAATGATCAGATGGCAATAACAGAGAAAACCTGGCACTTACTGTAAAAAGATAACTAAAGAGATTACTAGAAATTATGATGCCAACGCGTGCCAGCACATATGGTGAAAAATATGATAGTGGTATCTCTCGTTACTTATTAATCATAATTTGTTTTGAGTGAGCTATTTTCCTTGAGCTTCTTACAGCAGGTTATAAGTTATTTCTGTTTAATAATTTCATGTATCAGTAATTATAGTTATTATTGTTTTTTATAACTATCACATGCTAAATTAGTTAGCAGGGATGATGTTGTTTTGAGGTTTGTTTTCAAAATGTCTCGTCAAATCTCAGGAATCTTTCTTAGGAGTCTTACAGAATACAGGATTGCACTTACAGAATACAGGATGGTTTCAATTCGAGTTTCAATTCCAGTATCTTTCAGCCGCTTAGGTAGAAGTTTGGGTTGTTTTGTCAAGTACACCATTTACTATAAGCATAATTGACACATCAGTCATCCACAATCTCGTCATCTCTCTGCCTAAGTCCTGATATTTCTCATCATCATCATCATCATCATCATCATCATCATCATCATCATCATTATTATTATTATTATTATTATTATTATTATTATTAAGGCGGCGAGCTGGCAAAAACGTTAGCATGCGGGGCGAAATGCTTAGCGGAATTTCGTCTGTCGTTACGTTCAAAGTTCAAATTCCGCCGAGGTTGATTTTGCCTTTCATCATTTTTGTGTTGATAAATTAAGTACCAGTGAAACACTGAGGTTGATATAATCGACTAGTCCCCTCCCGCCAAAATGTCAGGCCTTGTGCCTTTAGCAGAAATTATTATTATTATTATTATTATTATTATTCAGTAGTTTTATTTTTATAACGTGCTTTCACTTCACTACCGAGCGCAGCTCTGTGCGCCTTGGGTATGTGCTGTGGTTTGCTGTGGTGCTCTTATGTTTACTGTATTGAAAGTGTTTTGCGTAGAATGTGTGCAGTACC
>NC_068986.1:40889273-40892329 GCF_001194135.2 Octopus bimaculoides
ACCTTGTGCCTATAGTAGAAAGAATGGGTCGACTTTGCCTTTCATTCTTCCGAGCTAAATAAAATAACTTCCAGTTAAATACTGGAGTTGATTTAATCGACATAACCTCTCTCCCGAAATTGCTGGCTTTATGCCAAAATTTGAAACCATTATTATTATTATTATTATTATTATTATTATTATTATTATTATTATTATTATTATTATTAATATTATTATTATTATTATTATTATTATTATTATTATTATTATTATTATTATTATTATACTTTGATAAATTTAATATTCAATGAAAAAGAAGTGGAGTTAAAGGATATATTTTATTTTGTCTCTATGTACGCTAGTTTCTAATGCATCATTTGACATGTTAGAGATTTTCTACTAATATTATTGACTAGACATTTGAAAACTATGGATGGGTGGCTGAAATCTACGTTAATATTCGCAAAGCGTTTACAATACTCAACTAAGTGATAATTGTTATTTTTAGGTCAATGTTATTAAAAGTACTGATTAAAACTTTTCTAAGTTTATCTAATGTGGTCATGAATTTACTTTTAAACGTTCCAAGGATATTTTATCTAAATGAAGTGTTTACTATCATAATAGGTTTACTTATCTAACCCTCGTTTTCAAGGCAATGTTGTACTATATATACAATACAAAGATACAAATGCATACGAGGTGGTGTGGAAATTTCCTGGCTTTGGATAAAAGAAAATACAGGAGGATCATTTAATTATGATTTTATTCAATACACTCCTCTCAGATTCATACACTTATTGCAGCAGTCCTTTTTGTAATTTCTGTAGAAGAACTCGGACGGTTGGATCTCCAACTAGGCCTTTCGTGATACCCTTAAAGCCAGGAACTTTTTAGCACCCCTCGTACATCATTAAAATATCTAATTACTTCATCACAACTTTAAGCGAGTTCAAACGAAGTAAGTCACCTCCAAATAATTATAATTGATAATTAACAAGCAATGATCTATGCCCCATTTACTGAAGGTTAGGTTATTAAACAAGTACAAGTAGAAGACATTTGGTTGGTACATGCATTGAAAACTGGGGCACCGTGACAAAGCCATGTTGTTGTTGTTATTGGTGGTGGTGGTGCTTAGCTTCAGTTCAGCCTCAGCTGTGCGGACTTAAAAACAAAGGAGTCCCAGCTATAATCATCGTTATCTATTTGTATATCTAGGGCTGCATAATCTAGAATATTCTTCCTTTTGTAAGATGTGATTTGAAGAGAAACTCATGTTTTGTTTAATAAGGTCAAACGATTGCGTGGAAGTTTTCTTGTTGGCAATATTATATTTTTATTGTTGTTCTTGTTTAGTCGAAGGTGCGTGGCCTAGTGGTGAAGATGTTGCGCTCACAGTCGTAAAATCTTTGCTCCAGTTCACTCACCTGTAAATGAGTTCCAGTAGTAGCTGTGAAGTTAACTCTACAACTCAGCGTCACAGTCAGTGGGGTTGGTGGTAATAGAAAGGGTTCTAGTCTCAGTCACGTATATGCCATGCAAGCTGGGTTAAGCTCCGACGTTATGATTCCTAATGCTCATCAGAGACCTACTAACCATTTTGTTCAACACAGGGCAAGTTACAAGGACGTTTCAGCTACAATCAGCCCATCGCTTTGTTTTTTAGTCATTGCGTATTCTGGATTACATTATCAAATGTTTCGTCCATTTTTGTAAAACTGTAGGGCGTGATTTGAGGGAGACGTGTCTTATATTTCTAGTTTGATGCACGACCATACAAATTTACTGGGAAATTTACGTATCAAATAAAGCTGGACTTGAAAATCTTCGAGAGGGTCGTATCTAACTTTGTTCTGTTAAGGAAGATCTTGTCAACTATTTATACTTCTACCGTACAACGCTCAGTAATGTCAAGCCTATTGTTCTGAAAATGACTATCCAACTGTCTAACTGTCTCTCCATTCAGTTACATGTATGGATATTAGACTATGTTTACATACATACACACACGCATGTGTGTGTGTGTGTGTGTGTGTGTGTGTGTGTGTGTGTGTGTGTGTGTGTGTAATTAAATGCATGACTGTGCCCAAGTTTTATCTTTTTGTTATTTTAGATTTTATTTGCATTTTCTTATTAGTATTTTTCGTAGTTAGTTTGGAAAGATCAAGTTCCTAACTTCATATTCGTCATCGCCAAACCTTCACAGTCTCGTTTTCAAGAACTGAATATGTTTAGTATTTGTGTTGTTCATTTATACTGGCTGAATTCCTATAAAATTTCCCACCAAAGTTGTTTTTTTACCCTTTAGCCTCATACGTCTACTGATATATGTTGATTTTCTTGTTGCGGTCAAATTTTCGAAGACTCGTTATGCTTTTATTAAAAGGAGTTATGACAAAATATTACTCCACTCACCACAAAACAACCTTAGATGGGAGAATACAACAGAATAATACGTAAATACTATGAATTTCTCATAAAAATAGAAGATTAATCATAGACACCATACTTATATTGCAATTCAATGGCAAAATAAACACGCCCATAAAAATATTAACACGTTGCTACTGCTATAAAAATCAAATACTTGTTTCAGCCTGGGAATAAAAACCATCAAAGGTAACAATTATTTAAAATTATAATTTAGGGTATCTAAGAGATACCGCCACGACGAAAATAGCAGTCAAATCTTGACTCTAAACCACAATAAATGTTCATATAGCACCAAGAGCGAAGACGAAGAGACAAAATAAACTAGCAAAAATTACTGGATAATTCCAGATCCCAGATTTCTGGCTTTGCATAAGAAATACTTTGCCTCATCAGTGGAATACACCCAGGAAAGCACATAAATACAAATATATATATATAACGTACGATATACTTACATATACGAACGTATACATACATACATATGCACGTATGCACACGACCAGTTTAAATTGCACGAACATTTACTGTGGTTTAGAGTCAAGATTTAACTGCTATTTTCAGCGTGGCGGTATCTCTTAGATACCCTATATTATAATTTTAATTATATGTATATATATTTCGAATTACGAATTAAAACC
>NC_068986.1:40893775-40895950 GCF_001194135.2 Octopus bimaculoides
ATATATGTATATATATATATATATATATATATATATATATATATATAGAGAGAGAGAGAGAGAGAGAGAGAGAGAGAGATAGATAGGTATGGCTGTGTGGTAAGAAGCTTGCTTCTCAACTATATGGTTCCGAGTTCAGTCCCACTACCTGGCACCTTGGGCAAGTGTCTTTACTATAGCCTCGAGGCGACCAAAGCCTTGTGAGTGGATTCAACAGACGGAAACTGATAGAAGCCCATTGTATATATGTATGTATATGTATATACCTATGTATGTTTATGTAAGTACACACAAACACACGCACACACACGCACACACACAGATAGGTATACATTATGTATACATATTCACGTATATGTGTAACTCCTTTCGCCAAACACGCTGACTGCCTGCCTAATAATCGCTCTGTCAATTTGTGTGACGGTTTTATAGATATTTATTTCTGTCTACTTTCTATCAAGCTTACTACAGAACTAAATAGTTATCAACCGATCTATCTTTGTCACGTATTCCCAGATTAAGTTGTATTATAAACTACGACTAAGCGTTTCTGATCTACAATAGTCATATAGAATTATTCCATTTCACAGAAGGAAGCACTGTGGTCAAACATTTAGTGATTTATGTTTAAAGGCAAGACTTCGATAATTTTCGTAAAGAGTGAATAAACTACCGTTTTGGGTCCTAACGCTTCTTCTATGTTGCACATGCATACGCCATAAGCAATTTTTTACGATTTAGAGCTTTATCCCTTTAAAGATTTGTTGTTGTTGGCACTCCGATCAATGGAACAGCCTGCTCGTGAAATTAACGTGCAAGTGGCTGAGCACTCCACAGACACGAGTACCCTTAATGTAGTTCTCGGGGATATTCAGCGCGACACAGTGTGACAAGGCTGACCCTTTGGATTACAGGCACAACAGAAACAGGAAGTAAGAGTGAGAGAACGTTGTGGTGATAGAGTACACCAGGGTTCGCCACCATCCCCTGCCGGAGCCTCGTGGAGCTTTAGGTGTTTTTGCTCAATAAACACTCACAACGCCCAGTCTGGGAATCGAAACCGCGATCCTATGACTACGAGTCCGCTGCCCTAACCACTGGGCCATTGCGCCTCTCCTTTAAAGATACTACTTGCAATATTTGTGCAGAGAAACTAGACTGTCGTCAAATTTTCATGTAAATTTCTGTTAACAGTTTGATCGTAGACGGCATGGAAATTGTCTTTTGCAAAAGCTATCTTACAGTAATGACATTTTACATAGGTACAAATGGAATTTGCTAAAAAAATCACAATAATAATAGCTCGATAATATAAAAGCAAAATAGATATCAATTGGCTCTGGAATTTTTGAATAAATTTCCAGTCATGAAACACGTCAATTATTTGAACTAAAATCGAATAAATAATACATGCTAACAAACATAAATAAATAGATAAATAAACATAAACTTAAACATTGATGAGCGTTTCTTTTTTCTATATCTCGTATTTATAATCAGATCAAATGAAGTGTGATGATTAGGGAATGCAATTGTCTTCGAGTTGGTCGAGCCCGTGAGAAAAAAGACGAGGAAGAATGTCACTATTTACATTTGTTTTTGTCAGCTGCAGTTTTCTGTTCGGAAGATTCCAAATATTTCGACTACACAATCTATATTAATCTTTGTTTTATCAAATGATGTTCAACATACAATATTTAGAAACACCAGATTTTTTTTCACTGTAATCAGTGTGTAATTTCAAGTGAATGAAATATAATTATGTCTACTGAAATCTATCAACTGAACAATTTCTAAAATTTTCCGAAGAATTGACAGAAACTTTAGAACAGTGATTCTCAAGGATTTTTTGCCGATGGATCCGTTTGATTCCTATTTTACCCGGTTGGACCTTCATAAAATCCTGTTATATTTTTAGAATGAAATATTACTCTTTAATCTTTTACTTATTTCAGTCATTTGACTGTGGCCATGCTGGAGCACCGCCTTTAGTCGAGCAAATAGATCCCAGGACTTATTCTTTGGTAACCTAGTACTTATTCTATCGGTCTCTTTTGCCGAACCGCTAAGTTACGGGGACGTAAATACACCAGCCTCGGTTGTCAAGCGATGTTGGGGGGACAAACACAGACACAGAAACATATACACACACATACATACATATATATATATATG
>NC_068986.1:40896316-40899845 GCF_001194135.2 Octopus bimaculoides
CATATATTCAATAAGACGTATTCCATATATTCAATAAGACATTCAATACTTCATTTCATTGTACCATCCATTTTTATATTATATATTATATATTCCATATTCTATATCCCACATTAATTTTACAAGAATATAAATAAAACATAAAAACAGACAGAGTTGGAACTCTTTTAAATAAAATAATATATATACATATATACGACAGGCTTCTTTCAGTTTCCGTCTACCAAATCCACTCACAAGGCTTTGGTCGCCCGAGGCTATAGTAGATGACACTTGACCAACGTGCCACGCAGTGCGACTGACCCCAGAACCATGTGGTTTGTAAGCAAGCTACTTACCACACAGCCACTCCCACGCCCGTTAAGAATTGTATTTAAAAAATAGTTAAAATATTTGGTATATTGTAAAAGTATAACCAGTTTATTGCGCATAAATTTTAACAACAAAATCTTATATGAGCCCCGAAGGGCAATATGAACCCTGGTTGAGAACCACTACTTTAGAGCATCGGACAAAATGTTCTGCTGTATTTAGTTATGGCCCTTCAAGTTCTGATTTCAAATCGTGCCGAGGTCAACTTCGCCTTTCATCTTTAGAGTCAATAAAATAGAATATCAGTCAAAGTGCAGGTGCCGATTTACGAGGAGATACTGAAAAGTTCCTGGCTTTAATGGTATCGCGAAAGGATTGGTTGCAGGCCCAACCATACCAGTTCTTTTACAGGGCTTAGAAAATCTGAAGGACCGCTGCTATAAATGTGTGAATCTGGGAGGAGTATATGTTGAATAAAATCATAATTAACTGATCCTCCTGTATTTTCTTTTACCTAAAGCCAGGAACTTTTCAGGACCCTCTCGTATATTCCTCAGCGCTTCTTAGATTTTAATGAAATTGTAATGAGCAGAAAACTAGCTTATCAATCAAACCATATTTTACTTACAGACACAGTTTTGTGTACATATACCAAAGAAATTGAATATACTATTTTTCCTTAATTGTAATTGTTGGCAGTCCGTCGCTTACGACGTCGAGGGTTCCAGTTGATCCGATGAACGGAACAACCTGCTCGTGAAATTAACGTGCAAGTGGCTGAGCACTCCACAGACACGTGTACCCTTAACGTAGTTCTCGGGGATATTCAGCGTGACACAGTGTGACAAGGCTGACCCTTTGAATTACAGGCACAACAGAAACAGGAAGTAAGAGTGAGAGAAAGTTGTGGTGAAAGAGTACAGCAGGGTTCGCCACCACCCCCTGCCGGAGCCTCGTGGAGCTTTAGGTGTTTTCGCTCAATAAACACTCACAACGCCCGGTCTGGGAATCGAAACCACGATCCTATAACCGTTGCCCTAACCACTGGTGTACCAAAGAAATTGAATATACTATTTTTCCTTATACAGTGAAGTTTGAGCAGAATTTGTACTCTGGAAGTAATGAGACGTAACAAATATTACAATAACGTTAGTGGAAACTTCTAGTAGCAAACATTTATAAATAAGCAAACGGACAAAAGTCGAACTTGCGGCAGTAATATCGGTTTTAGATTTTGGCACAAGGCCAGCAAGTTTGAGAGAGGGATTAAGTCAATTACATCGACCCCAGTGAACAACTGGTACTTATTTTATCGACGCCGAAAGGATGAAAGATAAAGCCGACCTCGGCGGAATTTGAACTCAAAATCTAAAGACAGACGAAATGCCGCTAATCATTTTGCTCGACGTGCTAACGATTCTGCCATCTCGCAGACTTCTTTTATTCTTTTCTTTTCTATTCTAGGCACAAAGCTCGAACTTTTTGGGGCGGGGGTCAGTCGATTAGATTGACCCCAGAACGCAACTGGTACTTAATTTATCGACCCCGAAAGGATGAAAGGCAAAGACGACCTCGGTGGGATTTGAACTCAGAACATAAAGACAGACGAAATACCGCTAAGCATTTCGCCTGGCGTGCTAACGATTCCGCCAGCTCACCGCCTTAGACGTAACAAATATTACAACATTAATGGAGGCCACTAGCAGCAAAAGTATATAAAGAAGCAAAACAGACAAAAACTTGAGTTAGTGATATTAAAATGCTGGTTCTTTTGAAAATGGTTTAGGGTGCGCATGGATAAAAGGAGAATTAAGAACAGCACGTCGTGTAGTCATCATTGAGTTAACTATGCCATTGGGATACTAGAACGGGGAGGAAGTGAAATATTGGAAAGCAGGAAAGTAGGCAGAATTCAGTGGGAAAATGCAAGGGAAATGGATGGAAGTCAGAACTGTTGGCGTTGAAGATTGAATGTAGGGGCTTTGCAGGGATTGTTATGAAGCAGATTCGGGCTTTGGGAGTGGTTGGACGTTAGGTAGAGAGGTGAGTGAGGTGGATTTGTTTGGCAGTCAAACTGGCAAGGTGTTGGCCGCTCTCCGACAGTTTTGTGGTCGAACCTGTGGCAGTGGAGACCGCCGGCATTCTTGGGCCCGGACCTTATCCCCACTCACCGCTATCGGGGTAGGGACAGCTGTCCGCAAGTGCGAGCCTCGCGAGTCAGAGTGGCTGTTCCAGCGTATCTCTTTCACCATCCCCTGGGGTAACGCCTTTTCCATTTGGTCTACTGGGACCATGAAGCGGTTCCACTTTTTAAAGTGCATGTTCCACTTTTTAAAAACTTCAACCTATTTATCATGCTGTCTAACATAGAAATTGATAAGCAACACTGGAGGAGATACTGAGTAGGTATCATAATGCAGTACCGGCAAACCAAACAGATGCACAATATTAATAGCACTTAAATGGCCGAAACATCGATGAGGTTTGGATTGGTGTGTTGTTGATTCTCCATTGTTGGCTGAGAGGGATTTCGTTGTTGATATTTTATCATAATGTATGAAGAGTACTTTAGTGTCGAATCGATTAGATATTCGTATAAAGTTAGAAACTAGACTGAACTGAAGTATTATCTTTACTTTGAAGAGGAAAAATCAACCTTTGAGATGCTGTCTTCTTGATATGATCACTATGAAAGGTCATTAGTATTGGAAAGGTCTAGAATGTCGAGGTAATAAAATGGTTTCAGTTGTGAATTGTTCCCGAAAAGATTGGGTGAATTACTGTGAATTTTACATTAGTCTTTGCTATGTGTAAGATTTAGATTTTCTTTCTATTTAATGAAACTATATTAATGGTTCTCTGTCATCTTGATTTCGTGGCACACGAGAGTTACAGGAGACAAAATCACTGGCGTACGACGTATGGAAAGTAAAAATTTACAGGCACATTTCGAATAGAAATAAAAAAAAGACAACACTAGCAAAACTGTTTAAAGGTAAAAATTCACAAAACAATTTGTTAAAAACATTCCTTTCTACTCTAGGCGGCACAGGGCCTGAAATTTTAGGGGAGAGGGTCAGTCCATTAGATCGACTCCAGTACGCAACTTGTACTTAATTTATCGACCCCGAAATGATGAGAGGCAAAGTCAACCTCGGCGGAATTTGAACTCAGAACGTAAAGACGAAATACCGCTAAGCATTTCGTCCGGCGTGCT
>NC_068986.1:40899855-40901981 GCF_001194135.2 Octopus bimaculoides
GAAATACCGCTAAGCATTTCGTCCGGCGTGCTAACGTTTCTGCTAGCTCGCCGCCTTAATTTTTTATATAAACATTAAAAAACATGTTTTTCAAGAAGCAAAATCATTACCATGGATATTCTTAAACCTTAAGTTATCGTATTTTAAAAACCTGCGGCGTAACTAGGCACTCCTTGCGCCGCACATTTTGAAAACCAATGGACTAGATTTTCGAGTCCCTATTGCAATATATCTCGGCGGTCTCTCTTTAATGGAAGTGTATTTACATGACAGAATTAATAAATTAAAGTCGTGCGTAGACGAACAGAAGTAAAGGACGATAAGGATATCCCATGTATACAGGCGTGTGTATGCGTGTGCGTGTCAGAGAGAGAAGGAGGAAGAAAGAAAGAAAGAAAGAAAGAAAGAGAGAAGGGAGAGAGAAGGAGACAAGTGTGTTCATGTGTGTGTGTGTGTGCGTGTGTGTGTAAATGTGATAACGAGTGGAAAATGTGTAGAAAAATCAAGTCGAAGCTAATGGAGTCTAGATCGGTTAGGGCACGATCAACGAATGCTGTTGTGACCTAGATGATTAGTGATGGATTGCATGTCAAAGGGTAGGTACTTTGTTAAAAGATTCTCATTAACAGACAATGTCAAATACTTTGCTGCTGTTTAACTCTCGGTCAGCCCTGAGATATAGCAGACCTATGATCGGAGACATTCTAGTCTTAGTCTTGCATATCCCTTCTTTTTGTATATCCTATTTAGCACTATATTCTCCAGTATGTCTCTCCGCCCTTTTTGAAAAATGCTATGTTGAGGTAATATGGGAAAAAAATTGACTGCTTGTTTTAGCAGATTGAGTGTCCTCGTAGACATTCCTTTTAATGATTCGCCAAAAACCTTTTTTGTTGTTAAAAGCAACAACTTCGATTTTCCCCCGAAGCTGTTAAGAGTGAAGCACGTTTGTGAACTTATTAAAATTTCTAGTAGACTTGCAGTATTATGTACAGGTAAAAAGTTAAGCAAGTTTGATAGAAATGTGAAAGAAATGAAGCAAAAAATATATTGTTGAAATTGTTTTTATTTTAAAATGTGATATGCCTAACAGCGGGTAAAAATTAAAAAGAAAAAGGAAACAACATCTATGGATTATTGAAATGGAAGGCAGCTTAAGAACCGAGTGTCTTAGAACAAGAAATACATGATGGAGAAAAATGGTGTGTTAATTGTTGGAAGGTATCTGTAAATAAAGAATTGAAAATAGATAATAAGCCAGTAGGTAGGAGAGAATTTATTATTCACTATGCATGAACAAGATTCTATGATTAGGTAAATTAGGGTCTTGCTCTGTATTATGAGTCGCTTGAGGCTGAAGTATACTTTAGTTAAGTAGAGGAGGCCAACTTTCCTGAAGGCAGTTTTTCACTGTGTTCATATATACAGTTTCCAGGAAGAATTAGTGAAGATATTTCTAATCACTTTTAGATAGGTGATAACATCAGATGAATGCGGATAATTATGGTGAGGGATGAAAAATGGGGGACAGTGGTGTAAAATGAACGCCTGTATTTTATTATCATTAAATATTAATCAGCTTGTCATTAGTGAGTGTTGGAGAGAGAAGAAAGAAAAAAAATGGTTTCATAACACATAGACGTACTAAAAAATTGAAATACAGAGAGAAATTAATGGTTTCCGTCAGTGATTGGTTCTGGTAGAATTTTTAAAATAATCGTTGGAAGTTGATGGAGTGAAGGAAGAAAGCAAACCACGGGATAACAATACATGAAGAAATATTCTAGCAGCGTAAAGAATAATTGGGATGAGTTCTGCTCAAACACACATAAAATGAATGACAGTTCGAGCCCAATCATTTAGGCTGGATGTTCAATAACGAAATTTTTTTCCTTTCAGTAAAACCTCTTGAGAATATAGCTCGGGGACATTCAGACACTGGAAAAAAAAAACCAAAAAAAAAAAACCAACAAACAACAAGCAAAAACTAAACTAAATAAAGCAAAAAACTATGAATAAATAAATAAAGAAAGAAAGGAAGGAAGAAACATATAAGAGCATTAAAGGCATAGGCAATATTTTTATTTTACATTTCGGTAAGCGTTAATATAGAAGAGCATTACTCC
>NC_068986.1:40902488-40905056 GCF_001194135.2 Octopus bimaculoides
GAAACGAGTAAAAGAGAGTAAAGAGTATATATATATATATATATATATATATAATACATTATCACAAATACAATCTTTTCACATCAAGATTAAATATGGATATAATCTGTACTTACATCGCATCCATAATCTAATATTGATTATACTAAAGATATATAAATTTTTACCTTGTTGTATATCAATTGAACTTGCTTATGAATTTTAGCATGCCATTGCGAGCTCTGCTTTTATAGCATTCTATTTAATTTCATACTTGCGTCCATAGTCCAAAAAAACTTTATATTCATCATTTCTGTCTTTCGACAGTTAATAACCAGAACAATATTGTTTCCTTCTTTTATTAAGGTATACAATATTAATCGAACTTCTTATGTTGTTTATGTAATCATCACCAATTTGTCAGTATAATCTAAATCGGCTAGTATTTTATAATCTGTTCACTGTATGAAAGAAAACACTTACCCGCAAAAAAATCTCCATTGCGTAATCTGTCACTAACAGAGAAACTAAGGAAAACAGTATACCGCTTTGAACAGCGGTTTCTGATTTAGGTACAAGGCTGGCAATTTTGAGGGTAGGGAGTTAGTCGATATCATTGACCTTCGGTCCTTGGCTATTAAATTATTTTATCGACATCTTAAAATGGAAAGGCAAAGTTGGCTCAGCGGGATTTGAACTCAGACTGTAAAGAAACGGGACACATACTGCAGGACATTTCTTACTGACTAATAATTGTGTCAGATGTAGGGATAAGGCCAGTATATTTAAGGGGAGATTGTGTTACGCGATAACATCTTGACTGGTATTTTGTTTCATCCCCAAGGGGATGAAAGGCTAATTTAACTTCGCCACGATTTGAAGCGAGGAAAATAAAGAGGCGGAACAAATATCGCAAGGCATTTTTCCGACACACTAACGACCCTGCCAGCTTGCTTTCTTTTCCTCTTTGAATAACAGCAGACATGACCTCAAAGGCTGCTCTGAGAGCGCCATCTACTATGAACTAATGCAAGGTTTCTTCATGCACTTTAAGTCTTAGGTCTGTTACGACTCTACAGACTCATTAGGTCAGACCTTATCCCGGTTTCCAAGACATATACACAAAATTGGTAAAAACTTGTCGAGAAATGCAAACGTTGTTTCAAGACATTACATACATACATACATACATACATACATACGATGGCTGCAAACTCGTGTTCGAGTATTGCCATCGCCTAATCGAAATTCCCACACACGCGAAGGCTACGACCAGCCATTTTTGTGATAGGACTTACTTTCTTTTTCAATCGATGCCTGTGCATGATAATTCTTTACAGTAGAGAAAGGATTTGCACACATCCAATCCCACTCTCTGAACATGGACAGCATAAACTCAAAAAGAACTAGTCTACATCATCGAATATTGTCTGTGTCGCAGGTTTTCTCTCTTACAGGGGTGTTGTGACAACAACAGAGGGGCTTTCCACTCCCAGTGGGCCAACAGCGCGCCTGGACATCAACCCAGGTATTTTCATGTCCACGCGCATACATACATACATACATACATACATACATACATACATACATACATACATACATGTGATTAGCAGATACTTAAAAAGGTGCTACCTCTCAATGCGACACAACGTTTCGCAAAATCGATATACAATGCCATCTAAGACTGTCCTGAAATAGATATGGAGAACACCCCTGATATTAGATACACACACACACACACACACATAGGTGTGTGTATTTATTATAAGCTAACGCTCCACCGAGGTGGACTCTATTTCAGACTCGATAAAAGAAGTACCAGTAGAGCACTTGGGTCGACGTAATCGTCAAACCTACTTCCTCGAAATTGCAGGTCAAAATTTGAAAGAATTGTTATAAATTAACAAATATATAAACATAGGAGTTGCTGTGTGGTAAGTAGCTTGCTTACGAACCACATGGTTCTGGGTTCAGTCACACTGCGTGGCACCTTGGGCAAGTGTCTTCTACTATAGCCTTGGGCCGACCAAAGCCTTGTGAGTGGATTCGGTAGACGGAAACTGAAAGAAGCCCGTCGTATATATGTATATATATATGTATGTATGTATGTATGTGTATATGTTTGTCTGTCTGTGTTTGTCCCCCCAGCATCGATTGACAACCGATGGTGGTGTGTTTACATCCCCGTAACTTAGCGGTTCGACAAAAGACAACCGATAGAATATGTACTAGGCTTCCAAAGAATAAGTCCTGGAATCGATTTGCTCGACTAAAAGGCGGTGCTCCAGCATGGCCGCAGTCAAATGACTGAAACAAGTAAAAGAGTATGCCGTATATGAGAGATATTGCACATATGTTTGAATGTTGTCGCATTGACGCACATATACAGAATATACGTACATATACAGTAGTATTAACGTACATTACTACATATCTCTGTGCGTGTGTGTATGTGTGCATTAGTGAGTGAGTGAGTGCTTATGTGCGTACGCGTGTATGTGTGTGTGTGTGTGTGTGTGTGTGTGTGTATGTGCGAGAGCGAGGTGCACGTGTTCCTGCTCTCACTTGCGCGCGTGTACTCGTGGATGT
>NC_068986.1:40905258-40906891 GCF_001194135.2 Octopus bimaculoides
TATATATACATACGCACATACACGCACTCACAAACATAATACACTCCCACCCACCCACATACTCACACACACATCTCGTATACATACAATTCATTGTTAGACAATGGATTCCTCTTGCTCTCGGCGTCGCACGTGTTGCCCCGAGGATAACATAGCGAGCAACACGACCAGCGTTCGGGATGGCTGTAGGGTGCGCGACAATTAACTGGTCTTGCTCACGGACATGCAGTATAAAGCCTGCGGCTGGATACGAACTCTTGGCTATACAATTTACTTCGGCTAATAAATGCGATCGGGCATATAATATGTATACATATCGTGTGTGTACTACATTTGCATGTCTGTACACCCTTTCAGTGAGTTCATATTAGCGTGTATATATATGTATGTATATATATATATGCATGTATATATATATATATGTATGTATATATATATATATATACATATGTATATATATATATATATAGATAGATAGATAGATAGACAGAAAGAGAAAAGAGAAAGAATGTGAACGAGAGAGCGCGTTTTCAAGTAAATGTACATGGATGTGTGCGTGTATATAGGCGTGTGTTTGCGTGTGAACGATAGATGTGTGTGTGTGTGTGTGTCTCTGTGTGTATGTATGTATATGTGTGTGTATGTATATGTGTGTGTGTGTATGCGTGTATGTATGTATTTACCTATGTATGCACACTTGCATGTATGCATATATTGTCATGCGTTAGCGTGTGCTTATGTCTGTGTATGTGTGTGTGCAGGCATAACTGTGTACTTGAACATGCGTATGTTTATATACGTACATTTCTCTTTCACTTTCTCTCTCTCTTTCTCTTTCTCTTTCTCTCTCTCTCTTTCTCTTTCTTTCTCTCTCTTTCTCTTTCTCTCTCTCTCTTTCTCTTTCTCTCTCTCTTTCTCTCTTTCTTTCTCTTTCTCTCTCCCTTTCTCTTTCTCTCTCTCTTTCTCTTTCTCTCTCTCTTTCTCTCTCTCTTTCTCTTTCTCTTTCTCTCTTCCTCTTTCTCTCCCTTCCTCTCTAACGCTCTCTGTGCATGTATGTGTGCATGTGTGTATGTGTGTGTATATGTCAATATGTGCGTATATGTGCGTGTGCATATCTGTGTGTGTTTATGCGTATGTGTGTGTGAGTGCCTCATAACTCTTGCTATTATAAATAACCCTTGTTACCTCGTTTAGCTGAAACTGTGTTTTAGGAAGAAGTCAGCCACCTCTTCCTCGCGGAGAAGAGTTTACGATCCGGTTTCAATTCTCTGCTGCGTTATCTTCAGTTCATTTCTCTTCTTTATAATCGTAAATAAATAATTAGCAACAACAATTACAAAAATCACAACAAGCAAAAGAATTACTATAGACATCATACAGTTTAACTTCGATGTTCTGCGTCTGTCTATGTTTGTATATCTGAATCCACAATGAAAGTCGATAACATTATTCACCCTCGGATGCTATTAGATATGAAATGAAACAATATAACACACACGCATGCACACACTCACATGCACACACACACACACACACCTACCTATACACACACATATACCTACCTACAAACACACACACATATATATATTAGGTAGGTATATATGTATATATACAAATATACATATGTGTGTAT
>NC_068986.1:40907593-40908799 GCF_001194135.2 Octopus bimaculoides
TATATATATGCACAATGTAACTTCGTGGACATCGGTGGCGATTTTTTCTTCTTCCGTTTTTCCCTTCTTTGGACTTTCCTTGTTTCCGACGAAGAGCTCTGCTCGAAACGTCATACTCTCTCTCTTTCCCGAGCGTCTAGTAACACAATCTGTATCACGTCCTCACGTTGTTGTTTTTTGTTGTTGTTTTTTTGTCTTTTTCATTTTTTTAAAACCTATATATACATATATATATATATACATGTGTGTGTGTATCTATATATATACACACCCACACACACAGATATGTATACACGCTAGATACTACATAATACATGCATGCATGTGTGTGTGTGTGTGTGTACTTCAGATTTTATTAGACATCAGTATTAACCTTCGAAATTTTCGATCTGCAATTTAATTATGCCACATGAAATTCAATATTTATTCCGCATTATGTGTTGCCATTCTATATACGTAAAGGCCAGACTCTTTTCTTCTGTACATATCATCATTTAAATTTTTATCGATTCAAATTTCAGAGTTCTTTCCCTTATTTTCTTGCCAAGAATCGTCATTAATACTAATGCGTTGCTTTTCTTCTCATTACGAGAATATTTGGTAGAAATTCGCTGAGAAGTTCTAATAATTCGAAAAAATATCCAGAATTATTATTGTAAATTATCGAAGATCAGGCTCATTCCCTTGTATATGTCTCCATTAAATTTTTGATTAACTTAAATTTCGGAGTTGTCCCCCTTACCTTTATTGACAAGAATTCTCAAGAAGCCTAATGATTTTATTTCTCTTTACAGGTGTAATTTCAATTTATTAAAAGTATCTTTTGACTAACTAAAAGTGATATGTTACCTCATGTACAACTGTAACATTACTAAAGAGTGGATTTCTATATGGTTCCTCGACCTGCTAGAAATAAGAACGAAATCTTCCTCAACTCTTGCACTATTATACAAGGTTTTGATAATTTTAAGAATTAAGGGGCACCGATGACTGAAGCAATTGGCTGGATAGACATAAGCGGTCTGTCCAGCCAATATATATATATATATATATATATATATATATATAGAGAGAGAGAGAGAGAGAGAGAGAGAGACATGCAACCATATGCGTATAATTTTGTACATAGATACTAACACTGGTACATGCATGAAAGAATGATACATTGATTGATAGATAGATAGATAGATAGATAGATAGATAGAT
>NC_068986.1:40909109-40912527 GCF_001194135.2 Octopus bimaculoides
ATGATGATGATGATGATGATGATGATGATGATGATGATGATGATGATGATGAAGATAAAGAGGAGGAGGAGGAGGAAGAAGAAGAGGAAGAAAAAGAAGAGAATGGAGAAGGTGAGGATGTTCAATGATTTAAAAAAAAAAATTAATATTTGTCAAAAATTTATATACTTGGAAAAACAAAACAAAAACAAACAAAAAACACAATGGTATTACAGTGAGGATAAACAGACGGTTATAGAAATGGGAGTTAAGATCGTTCACACTGAATGAAGGTTTTCCAATTTACATTCTTACCATACAATCATTTCATAATTCTTAATTTAGTAGTGATTGCCATTCAGCCTCAGGTCAGCTCTGACTGACATACCTATGCCCAAAAGGACTGGATGGTTACAGCTGTTCTCACTTTTTTTCATAAGCTAATTAAATATGATATAATTATTTTTCTGTATTCATCTTTAATAATTTAATTTTCTAATTAATTAAATTTTAGGCATTCAGACACCCTACATTCACAAACAGCTCTGTTTTGAAATTTCGTTTCCTCCATTAGCGTCGTGTGGTCGAATTAAGGAAATAAAAATACTCGAAAGACTTTATAGAAGTAGATGAGAATAATTAAAAAGACTGGTTAATTTCTTTTTTGTAAATAAAAATAAAAACACGCTTGGAAAATGTATGTAAAATTTGAAAATGCTTTTCGCTCACCCTTCCTTCTTTCCATCCATCCATTCATCCATTCATTTTTGTCTCCACTATTCCTAAGAGTATCGTGGGGGTAAAGTCCTCAAGCGCTTCCCTCATAATGTTCCATGTCAGAAGTCACCGTCATTACACTTTACAGCGGGTTTCTCCAGCTTGGTCAGCTATAGATACTAATCAACTATATCGGTCTTGGTCTACGCTTAACTCTTCCGCCGGTTGGTCCGGCTTGAAGAATCTGTAAGGTGATTTTTTTCTCCGAAGCAGCCTAACTACATATCCATAGTACCGACGCCATGGCGGTACTACGGACCGATGCTGTGACCTCTCAACTCGAAGTAGCAGCTCGATCTGGAGAGATTCCTAATCTTCAAGCTATACATCCTATTTCGTTATTGCCCACAAGGGGCTAAACATAGAGGGAACAAACAAGAACAGACGAACGGATTAAGTCGATTACATCGACCCCAGTGCGTAACTGGTACTTAATTTATCGACCCCGAAAGGATGAAAGGCAAAGTCGACCTCGGCGGAATTTGAACTCAGAACGTAACGGCAGACGAAATACCGCTAAGCATTTCGCCCGGCATGCTAACGATTCTGCCAGCTCGGCGCCTTTTCAAGCTATACATCCTGCCGGGTTAAAGTAAGTCAGAGTATCCTACAATTTTCTGAGAGTGTTCTTTCTTTTTGTCTTTTCTTTGAATTTGCGCAATGTATACTTTTTCTGTAGTGAAGGCTCGTGACTTAGTGGCCAGGGTATTCGGTTCACGATCGTAAGGGCGCGAGTTCGATTTTCGCTGGCGCGTTGTGTCTTTCAGTAGGACACTTTATTTCCCGTTGCTCCAGTCCACTCAGCTGGCAAAAATGGGTTGTACCTGAATTTCAAATGGTCAGTTTTATCACACTCTGTGTCACGCCGAATCTCCCTCAGGACTACGTTAAGGGCACACATGTCTGTGAAGTGCTCGGCCACTTGCACATCAATTTCACGAGCAAGCGATTCCGTTGATCAGATCAACTCGTCGTAACCAACGGAGTGCCATACTTTCACTGTCAAATTCATCAAACTTAATGCAGACCGTCTTTTTCAACAATATGCTGTTACAGGGAATACGGGGTAGATATTTCAACCTGAGTTATATTCGTGTCGTGTGGTTGGAATGGGAGGGTCGGTAGCGCGCTTGTCTATTTGTGCTAAATTCTTGTCACTTCTGTTTTCGAAGAACCCACTCGCATTATCCCGCAAGCTATGAAATGGTGTTTATCCTAATATTAAAATATTTAATCTTATCGCCTCTTTCTTCTCCAAACTGTATCACACCTTTTAGAAAGGTTTTCAAATTATGAACTACATAGGCACTGAGTTGGCTGTGTGGTTAAAAAGCCCGCTTTACAACCTAGTGGATCAGTCCCACTGTGCGACATCTTAGGCAAGTGTCTTTTACTATAGCTTCGGGCCGATTAATGAACGCCTTGAGAGTAAGTTTGGTAGACGGAAATTATGCCGGAGTCTATCGAGTGTGTGTGTGTATGTGTGTGTGTAAACACACACAAACACATATACATACATACACATATATTTTTATGTATATATGTATATATTGTGTGTGTGTGTGTGTGTGTGTGCGTGTGTGTGCGTGCGTGCGTGTGCGTGCGTGTGTGAGTGTGTATTCACGCCTAGTTTAGTCACCTATCTCCACCGCATGACTACCTGTGTTGATATGTGTACGTCCTTTAGCTTAGCCTTTCGGCAAAAGCGACTGAAAAAAAGTATTAGTATCGATAAATCCCCTCAAGGTGGTGTTCCAGCATGACCGCAGTCCAATGACTGAAACAAATAAATGATAAAACTTTAAAAGAACATTCAATGAAGTCACGTGTTTCTTCAATTGTCTTTTGCTTTTTTAAAATTATATTGTTACAAAGATTATGCTGTCTGTTGGCTTTGCATAATCAACTTGTAACTCTTCGTTGTGGATTACTTCCTATTAATCTCAGTATCAAGGAAAATTTTAAAAAGTGCTTGCATATTCAAATTGATCTAATTAAGAAGTCTTTCGAATTATTTTTTGACAAGAATTCTATCATTTTCGATTGAAAATCTTTCAGTTGTGAGACTTTCATGAAATTTTTAGGTTTCCTTAAAATGTTCAATGAAAAACATAGTACTTTGAAATTGAAAGTATTATTACTTTGGACCTATTCGTTATTTAATCAGTAAGTTAAAGAAAGGCAGCATTAACAGTAAGAACGCAGTAAGAACGCGAGCAGGAAATATTTTTTACAAAAAATCTGTTTTGTAAACTAAATGTGTTTGAACTGAGGTGAGTGAAACAGTAGAAATGAAAAGAGGAGAGCTGGTTGCAATGATCAGTTAGGCTGTAGGTGGTTTACCCTAGCTTTTTATGACTAACAAAAATCAAATGTAATAGAACTAGAAGTGGAGAAAAGAAATAACATTTTTTCGTGCTGGCTGTTCGCGTTGATGAATAATCACTCACCAACGAAATGCACAATTTTCTCTTGGATATATTCTAAAAGGTTTTGCAGCACCGTCATGCGAAAAATACTTGAATGTTGGCCCCATCAAGTGAACAGGACTGAATTATTTTCTCTACCTGAAAAGGAATCTTACAGTTCTTGCTTTTCTGTATACGTAATATTGCAACGTGAAATTGACAGGCGGAGGTCTAGTATTTGTAGTGAGTCTGAG
>NC_068986.1:40912601-40917311 GCF_001194135.2 Octopus bimaculoides
TAACTGGTACTTATTTAATCGATCGCTAATGGATGAGAGGCAAAGTCGACCTCGAAGGAATTTGAACTCAGAACGTAGTGACGGGCGAAATACCGCTAAGCATTTCGCTCGGCGTGCTAACGATTCTGCCAGTTTGCCTTCATGTATACGTAACATTGCAACGTGAAATTGACAGGCGGAGGTCTAGTATTTGTAGTGAGTCTGAGGATTTTATTGCTTGCTGTTCATGCTAAGGGACGGTGAAGTATAAGATTATTTCTGTTATATGTGTAGCGATGAATGTAATATAAAATTTGCAGTCTGCAAGCAGAAGGAACATTCATCAATTTAATAGTGATGTCTATGCTCACAACGAAATGATGAAGTTACAAGATTGAGGGAGTCCTTTGAGAAAGAAATATGTCTTCTTTGTTGTTGTAGTCGTCATCATCGCCGTCACCACCATCATCCCGTTTTGCCGCCGTCTTTGCCGCCATCTTTGCCGCTGTCTTTGCCACCATCACCGTCGCTGATGTAGCTGCTGCTATTATAGTTCTTTTGTTGATCCCCAGGTCGGCTTTGAGCGAGCAAACCTATTTTGAAAGGCTTTCCAGATCCATGACTATCCTGTCTTATTTCTAGACTACTTTTAGGTCACAGCAAAGTGAGATTTTAAAGAAATTTGGCTGTTATTTCTAGAAAGTAGAGCAACTACAGAAAGCCATTTTCTCCACCAAGAAAGGCTTTGTATGATGGTTGCTCAGTCTGCTAACATAGGTTGTGTTTAATGTCTTAGGCAGAACACGTGACAGGATACAAATTCTCGAACTCTCGGTTGCTTGGTTCCTTACTGTGTACCATCGGCCATCCAAACTCACCACAGAAATATCGATAAACTAATCTATGGATAGATTACACTTAAATCTCAGCGAAACATCTTCTAATTACTTGTAGAGAAATCAATAATTAAATAAAGAGATAAATATATAAATAAATACTTCCCACAACGACTGACTCATCAATATTCAATCACAAATCTCTTGAAATATAGTTTTGATCGATTAGTCATCAAAATAAAAGTTGATTTCGTTTTTGTGTATTATAAAGTAACAACAACACTTAACAATAGTAATGTTAATAGTAATAGAAACAACGACGACGAAGATAGCGGCGGCGACGACGACGACGATGATGATGATGATGATGATGATGATGATAATGATGATTTCTTTTTATTTGCAATAAGAGTGGCGGGAGTTGGAACATTACAGGAACAGTTTTTAAAAACGGAGTGTTTTACGCAGAATCGATTACGGAAAAAATAAATAAATAAATAATAAATAAATAATTTTAAAAATAAAAATGAAGGCGTGAAAATCGACTGCAAAATAGCAACTTTTGTGGGTAGGCTCATTGAGGCGAGCTATGCTTGCCGTTCGCAACAAAATTTTCTGACAGCATCTCATAGTTATTTACTACTCGTACAATGTGGCCGGTGGTACGTCAACTACCGAAATCTGAAAATGACATTTTAGAAGACCAAAAAGAAAAGAAAAAAAATGAGGCTACCAAAAGAGTTAACAGAGGAACAACTAGCCACCACGCCCCCGACATATTATGGAATAAAACGGAACACATTAGCAGAAAAATAAAGCGCTCAAATAGGTAATCATAACAAACTGATAGAGCGATGAAAACTCGCATCTCAACATTGAGGAACAGCAACACAAATATTCCTTTTTTAAAGATAGATACAAGACCTGAAGTTTGGCAGGATGAATTAAGTCGATACAATCGACCACAGTATTTTACTAGTATTTTATTTTGTCGAAGCGTGAAGGATGACAGGCAAAGCTAACCACGACGAGATTTAAACTCAGAATATATAAAATATATAAAATCAGAACGAACGCTGCAAAGTCTGACGCCCTAAAGATTCTTCCAGGAAGGTTTTCTTTTATACTACGAAGGTGATAGACAAGTGGATATTACAAGGGCAGGTTACATAAAGTGTACTGGAGGTTAACTCTGGAATCGAATGAAAAGAAATAGAAAGTAATACGCAGTATAAACTGCAATACAGAACAGGTAGAGTAGAGCCATCACCTAAAACCAGTCAAGGAACTCCACAGATGTCGGGTGCTTTCTGAGAGTAGGCTCATTCAGTTGGATCCTACTTATCACTTTCACCCATCTTCCATTAAAGTTATTGGAGACCAGTACCTGCCTCTTTATCCTCATCTGCTCTCTCTGTGGCACACGAAAAAACCGATGAGAGCTTAGTCGAAATGGAATGCATCTGTCCTCATTCCTCTCAGTCGTGTCCACAATCTCTTCCGCCAAAGCTACCAGAAAGGAAAACTATCATTCCCTCCCGATCAAAAGAAGTCAACAGAACGATCTACAAGATGGGCTCACTCGATAGCTAGATTCATCCCACACATGACAATCGCTGTTGGATATAACTCTACATGTCAACAATACTAGGACATTGTACGAATGCGCGCAGTACGGCTTCATCACTCTGCATACATCTTGGTCAGGCTTGGATCACGGCTCTTCAGTGTATATAATTTGAACCGACAATGCCCTTGGCTGAATCTCTTCTGAAAGAGACCAGCCTATTGATTCTCGTGGACAACAATATTCTCATTAGTCATCTACTGAATGCTAAATTGTAAGTTCCATCTATCCCATTTCCAGACTTGTGGAGAGCTGCGAGTGTCTGACAACATCCTTGATGCCAGGCCATTGGTCTTTGTCTTGACCCAGGGCAACAGTTGCATCAAAGAAACGAGTTGTGAGAAACCTACCTCGCTGTCAGGGGATCTAACTTGGTCAGTCTCAATGGCTGACTGCTCATCATAAATTTCATGTAAAAGTCGCTACTGCTGCTGTTGTCATTAATGCAGTCGCTGACTTCAAGATAACTTATTTGAGTATATAGGACATGTTTTTTTTTTTATTAATTGTTCACTAAAAGTGTTCATTTTCTTTTCCCTCTTGAAAATTATTTGTGTGCTTTGATTTTGTGTTGTTTTCCTTTTCTTTCCATTGCACTGTTTAGTCTTGTATAAAAATAATGTATGATAGCCATTTTGGATGCGAAAATGTAACAAGAGTAAATAAAATTTTAAAAGCTTTTGAATAAAGCCTTTTTATCTTCTATCAATTTCATGCATCGGAACAGTCCTTTTTAAGACAATTATTATAATTTTTACAAATACTCCAGTGGAAATTTGATTTGGTAATACTTAAATAGATTGTTTTTCAAAAGGTGAAAGAAAAATACGTCTTTACACAATGAGAGGCAAATATAATCTTTTCTACTAGAGGCACAAGGTGTGAAATTATATGGAGACTAATCGAATACATCGACTCCTGTCTTTGCCAGGTACTTATTTCATCGGCCCGAAAGAATGGAAGGCAAAACCGACATCGTCGGAATAACGAGAAGCAAATACAATATAATCTTATAATAATTCTGCTTGTTCCTCTGTTACTTAGCCCGTCCGTAACACTACCACGTGATTAGTTGAAGGGGGGGGGGAGAGGTTGTGGTGAGTAAAATGTGTAATTTTTTAAACTAAGTTTTTTCCTCCGTTACTTAGCCTATCTGTAACGCTTTCACGTAATTAGTTAAAGGAACAGGCGAAGAGCGAAAGAGAAAGGAGAGAGAAAAAGAGGGTCAGGTGAAGGGTGAGAGAGAAAGAGGGAGAGTATTATGTATTAAGTCTACAAAATTGTGCATAAAGTATATAAAATGTATATATAAAGTGTATTAAGTTACTATCGTATTCCAATTTCCTTCACTTTTCAATGATTAGCAGATGAGCGACTATCTTCTGATACAGACGCAACACAGGCTCCGCTTTAAGGTCTTTTTTTGATAAAATTTTCAGAAATACTCCAGTAAGTTTACCATTAGTTCCGTGAAATATTCACAGGTCCCGCTAGTAATGATAATTCTTCCTAATTTTAGCACAAAACCAGAAATTTTCTTTCTGGTGTAGGGATGGGAGAGTGTTTGATGATACCATTGGCCCCAGTACTTGGTTGGTTCTTTATTTTATTGACCCTAAAAAGAGGAAAAGGAAAGCTAATCTCGGTCGGATTTGAACTGTGAATGAAGAGAGCTGGAACAAATACTGCAAGGCGTCTTCTCCGACGATTCTGCCAAGACACACTGACTTGATGATAATAATAACAAGAGTACTTAGAGAGTGCAAACCTCCCCCCAAGGCAATATCAACCTCCTCTCAACGATTATCCAGAAATGATTTTTGAAATGAGAATATCTGAAATAAACTCGACTGCTCTCACTAACGAGATTGCTGAAAATGAACCCAACTGCTCTCAAAAATTAAGTACAAGAAAATAGGAACCCTTGCCTGTACGAGATCGATCCCAAAATCTAATCAGTTCGTGCCAGTCACGAGGCCAAACATCTCTGAAATTTTCATCCGAATCTATCCAGCGGTTCTTGAGATATCTTGTCCACAGACAAACAAACAAACAAACGCGACTGAAAACGATGCCTCCGCCTTAACGAAGGCGGAGGTTATAATGGCTTCTAATCTAAACATAAGGTCAGCAATTTTTTAGAGGAGCGTGTTAGTTAATTATATCGACACTCGTACTTGACTCGTACTTTATAATAAAAAACAACGAAAAGATGAAAGGCGAAGTTAACTTCGGTGAGATTTGATCCCAGAATGTAAAGATTTGCAA
>NC_068986.1:40917462-40919039 GCF_001194135.2 Octopus bimaculoides
AAAAAATCACAAACGGAAAAATAATTCACCAAACAGTTTTAGAATTTGATGTAAAGTGTCATTTTTGGCCAGCTGACGTCTACCATTAGCATTCCAGTCGTAGCAGTAAATTGGTACAGACTGGAAATCTTTCACTCAGAAAACGCTGCATCTAGAAAATATTCCAATTTATTTATTTATCCATTCATTTATACATTTTTAAACTTTTTATTTTGCTATTTTGTTTCAGTTGTGAGATCTTATTCATTTTTGTTGGTATGTTTTTCTTGTTTTTTGTTTTGTTTTTGTTTCTTTTCATCACCGTCTGATGACAGTTGTTTGGTGTGATGGAATAATTTTAGCGAGAAAGCGGAAGTAGACCCCAGGAGAATAAGAATGAGAAACGTCACACAGACATCTGTGTTCGTACGTACGTACGTACATACATACATACATACATACATACATACATATGTATGTATAATACAGGCAAACACACGCGCACTTACACAAACATACACGCACACACATACACATACACACATACACATGCATGAGGGGAGTGTACATATGTATGTATAGCATTCTCATACGCATATAGTTTATACGTAAGTTCTTACGTAAATGCATGCATACGTACATAAATGCATATATATATACATATATATATATATATATACTACACAAATTTATTTGCGTACAAACACACACACACACGCACACACACACACAAACACACACACACACAACACACACACATATATGTACGTATGTATGTGTAAATATATATATATGCATACTTACGTATAACATGTATGGTTACATACATACATACATGCATACAGACAGATTGGCAGACAGACAGATCGGCAGGCAGACAGACAGACGGACGGACGGACAGACAGATGAATATAGAAGCAGATGGATACACCGATAAATTTATGTATTCACACGTACATACATATATACATAGATATGCACATACATACATACATACATACATACATACATACATACATGCATACATACATACATACACAAACATGCACACACATATATATACATACAAGCATATATACACATACACATACACACACATATATATATATACATACAAGCATATATACACACATTCTTATATACATGCATACTTACATGCATACGTAGACACACACATATGTATACACATATGCATACATTGCATAAATTCTTACATACATATATAAATGCATGCATACATACAAATGCCTAAAGACTTAAATTGCGAAGTTTGATCAAAGAAAAGAAAATTAAAAGAACAAAAACAACATAAACTTCGGGAAGAGAAAACAGTGAAGGCTTCCAATGTAAAATAGAAAACGGTGGAAGCTAAGAGTGTCAAAGAGGTGTTGTTGTGTGGTGTGTGATGAGTGAATAATATAAATGATAGAGCAAGTTGACTTAAAAGAGAAGAAAAAGAAATATTTAGAGAGAATTAAAAAAAACTTTTTCAATAGCAGAAGGAAGAGAAAATTAGAAAAGGAGAAGATGCAGCTGAATGGTGTGTGCGATAGTTGTGATATACTGTCTGTTCGCTAGTCATACATGTGTGTGTGTGT
>NC_068986.1:40919559-40920337 GCF_001194135.2 Octopus bimaculoides
GCTTAGGAAAGAGACTCGTACGAATTCCTGCGGTTTAACCATCTACCTTAGAGTTATTATTAAAATATAGATATGCAGGGCAGGGAATCATCAATTAGTAATAAAATTAATAATTAACAATTCTGCCGGGTAGCTCAGTATGAAAAAAACCTTCTTCGGTAAAAAATTTATAATCATAAATATATAGGGATTGACAGTAACCTGCTTCTCCAACATACTGAGAATTCAGAAATAGCAGTCAAAGAACTACTGATTTCAAAACTACATATATATATATATATATATATATATATATATATATGTGTGTGTGTGTGTGTGTGTGTGTGTGTATGCATACACTCATATATATATACATATTGTATATACGCATATATATATATATTTATACTTATATATATGTGTATATACAATATTTTGTATGAATATGTATGTTATGTATGTGTGTATCTTGTTAACTATGTACAAACACACACACACATGCACGCACACACACATGCACACACACACACACACACACCTATATATATAAAATGACAAGGGAGTAGGAAATTGTTATGGACCTCACGTGAGTGTGTGTAAACACACACACTTACACACACACACACACACACACACGCACGCACACACATACACACACACACGCACACATACACACACACATGCGACACACGCGCATGCACACTTTGTTTTTGTAAACTTAAAAGATATATTATTCTGATTTTAAAGATGGTTTGTTTTAAAAGCGAGCACAAATTTTAATTTGAACTTGTAGTAGACA
>NC_068986.1:40921465-40922477 GCF_001194135.2 Octopus bimaculoides
GATAATAATAATGGGTATGTGCTGTGGTTTGCTGTAATGCAGTAACAATAAGAGCATCACAGCAAACCACAGCACATACCCAAGGCACACAGAGCTGCGCTCGGTAGTGAAGTGAAAGCACGTTCTAAAAAAAAACTACTGAATAATGATAATAATAATAATAATAATAATAATAATAATAATAATAATAATAATAATAATGATGATGATGATGATGATGATGATTTCTTTATTAACCACAAGGGTTTACACCAAGAAAAACATTATGGACAGTACAGGACAAAACAAAGAATATATGTGCGCATGCGTGTGAGTGTGTATCGTGAGGGTTTTGCGTGTAAACAAGACTAACAAATTTTTTTTAAATTCAACAATGTGTGATCCTTAATAGGCAGGAGACATTCGAGAACTGCTCATAGAAAACCCCCTAGAAAAACCATGGGTATGCTGAGTTTTGTGGCAGTAATAATAACAAAGCAAATTCGACACCGGCAGAGCATAAGTTTAGAATCTGCACGAGAGCAACTGGATCTGGCAAAATACTTCCATGGAGTGAATGTTGAGCATTGCGGTCTTATCTAAAAAATATGAATAGAATTCGAAAAATGTCAACGGACACGCGTGTGCCCTTGGGAACAATTACACATATATGTGGTCATTGCATATAGATGCGTTTGTATCTGTGTGTAAATGTGTGCATATGGAAATTGTTACCGTTTTATATTTTTAATTTCTTACACATCGAAAAACAGCTTGTTTCCAAAACTAGAAATAAAGTTCTTTTCATTGGAATCTAGATAGCAGTAGCTTAGTCGCATGTATGTATGTGTGTACCAAAGCACGTATGTTCCTGTGTCTAAACTTCTATATCATTGCATATGGGACCTGTATTTTTTTGTTTTTATGTATATAAACACAGGCGTATATTTTGAACGTCTCTCTCTCTTTCATTCTCTCTCTCCTGCTCTCACTATATATATATATATATATATATATATATATATATATATAT
>NC_068986.1:40924073-40925101 GCF_001194135.2 Octopus bimaculoides
ATTGCTCCAATCTGGCCAGCCCCAAGGAAAAGCTAAGCTAAGAGCATTAGAGTCCTTGGAAGAAAGCAGCGAATGTATACAAAAACAAGGACAGAAAAAAACGAACAATGTTACACAAATACAATAAAAATTATAAAACAGGACATAACAACAGATGTCTTTCGACTAAGGACGAATTAAATTAAGCTGGTGTTGTGGAAATAAGGCATTATGGCAGGAATACAGCATTTCACAGGCACAGGGAGGAATAACGATGTTGCACGCACAACGGCCGGCCAAGAAAGAAAGATCACGCTTGGCCGAACACCGGTCACGTGGGAAGAGAAGAGTGAGAGGTAGAGGCAGAGGGACAAAAGAGATAGAGAGGGGCGAGAAAAAATGACAGGGACACAGTGAAGTGAAGAGTATCACCTAACTGTCTGGATGTTTTGCGTCCTTGTCCCATTCTGTATTATTTACACACACACACGCACACACACACACACACACACACACACACACACACACACACACACACATATATATATATATATATATATATATACATACAACATACGAATACTTACATATACGTACGTATACACACATATATGTGTACGTATATACACGACCGATTATATTCAGTAGAAGACTCAGAACATGAAGACGGACGAAATGCCGTCAAGCATATAGTTATCCATTATATTCACTGCTGTGGTATTTTGACCATATAGCACGTGGAGTTTAGACGAGCAATTAAAACGGTCGTATGCATACGTACATATATATATGTGTATACGTGCATATATGTAAGTATTTGTATGTTGTATTTATATATTTGTAATTATGTACTGTGTATATCCTAATGATGAGGCAGAGTATATGGGATTATCCAATAATTTTTTGCAAGTTTATTTGTCTATTTGTCTTTTCTCCTGATGCTGTATGAATACTTGATGTGGTTTTAGAGTCAAGTTTTGACTGTTATCTCTAGCAAGGTGGTATCTTTTATACATATATATATATATATATATATATATATATATATA
>NC_068986.1:40925885-40928861 GCF_001194135.2 Octopus bimaculoides
TATATTCAGAACATCATTCCCAGACACGGCTGGATCTTTGTAAAAGAAACAAGCGAGTGAAACAAATAAGCAATTAACTCCTTGTACGACCTCAGGATGATATCAAAAAAAGTTGCCAGGCTTATACTGAATATAATCTTCAAACGCCGATTGACGAGGAACTATTTCTGAAATAATTCGCATTGATAAAAAGAATCGAATCTAATTCTACTGCTATCTTCTGCTATACATCTGAGTCACTTGCAATAAAATCTCAGAACAAGCCACTAAAACGGCAAGATGGATGAAATACTAATGATACCCAGCGATATGCAACCTGTATGTATTTATCTCCACCTCTCTCCTTTCTTTCTCTCTCCCTTCGTCTGTCTGTCTGTCGGTCTCTCTATCTTTCTCTTTCTCTCCATATGTACATATGTGTGTGTATTTATACATATATACATATATACATACACAACACGCATACACACCTACTCTCTCTCTCTCTCTCTCTCTCTCTCTCTCTCTCACACACACACACACACACACACACACACACACACACGCATGCAATATCTTATTGTATAATATATATGAGGAAAGGCGGTGAGTTGACAGAATAGTTATTACGCCGGATAAACTGCTTAGCAGCATTTCGTCCGTCTTTACGTACTGAGTTCAAATTTCGCCGATATCGACTTTCCCTTTCATCGTTTCGGGGTTGATGAAATAAATACCAGTTGAGCACTGGGGTTGTTGTAATCGATTAGCTCCCTTCTCCAAATTTCAGGCCTTTAGCCTATAGTAGAAAGAATATATTATATATATATATATGAGTATATCTACTCTTAAATCAGTAATTTATTAACCACAAAGCGATTCACTTCAGTATTATCAGTAATACTAATAACTCGTTCACTCACACGAACTGTAGACTCTATTAATCTCCTTTAAATCTAGTTCTGCTCTGAGACTGGATGATTTACTAACCATCACTGAAAATCATAAAAGAACAGTCAAGCAGGACCTTCGAAAATTATTTATCGAAGTTGAGGGGACATTTCCAGGTTTGTTGAATGACTCAACCATCCACCACTCCTAAAAGAGAAAAAGAGCACAAGTGGATAATAATAGACCTGTATCTATCACTTAACATTTAACAAAGTAGTGGAACGAATATTCAATACAAGAATTTAACAAGGATTTTATATTGGACAAAGTTATTTAACGCAGTTCCTTCTTCAACATTAGATATTGATGAGACGCTGAAGTCTCTTTTGACAAGTGTTAACACAAAACCAAAGCTTTTGACATGTCAGTGACTGAGTTCATAGAATCCATTAGGATTGGATATCACCGTCTGAGAGACTTTGATGCCTCATAGCAAACAGACAATTCGTTTACCATTCACGAAACCAGACACAGATAACCAGCTGCAGATAACTGTATTCTATCGATAAAATATCTCTTGTAGTCAGTGTAGATTCACAAAGTACTATTTATTCTCAGACGCTTATATTCTACTTCAAGTTGATAATCATATGCGGAAAAATTTAAGTCCGCCAGAACCCACAGTCGAACATATGATATTCAAGTGTCACTTGAAGTAGGTATATAAAATGTTAAGCCAAAACTACAGCAAATCTGATGACAGGATGATACTTATATGAAGTTTATTCTAATGAAGTTTATTCTAATGAAGTTTATTTATTATGAAGTTTCCGTGCTTTGTGATACGGACAGAAGTATACAACGGAAAATATTAACCAGTCCCAAACAAAGAACCAGTTCCAATCTTTGATGTTACAATGTTCCGTAATGTCTGATATTTACGTGTTGTCTTCTTTCAGGCTAGGTCGTGGGAGCATTCTCTACTAGGCAGCTAGCAGCAGTCATGCCGACATTAGGGAGAGCATTGGTTCTCAACCACAGAATCATACTGCACACGGCTCATTTCCACCAAATAGCCCTGCGTAAGTAAATATATTGGCTGACTGGTTTGAGCTATGACAAAAATTATTGACAGTCAAAAACAGAAGAAAAAAAAACAAAAACACTAGGAATTAATCTAAACGCTGAAACTCAAATTCATAAAATGTAGAAGAGAAATAGGGAAGGAGAGAGAGAGAGAGAAAAAAAATGAGAGACAGACAGAGAAGGAGAAAGAGGGGGGAAAAGAGGGTGGGAGAGGGAGAGAGAAGGAGAGAGAGAGAGAGAAAGAGAGGGAGAAGTAATGAGAGAAAGAGAGAAAGAGAAAAGCAGAAAGACAGAGATAGAGAGTATCATTTATATGTGAAACATTCTCTGTGATGATGTATTAAATTTCTGAGCCGAATAAAGATAATAGCCAAGAAGATCCTGTATACAGGGGTACTCCATCCTACCAATACACACATACGAACATATGTGTGTATGTGTGTGTGTGTGTGTGTGTGTGTTTGCAAGAGAGAGAGAGCCTAAATCATAGAATCTGTTCACCAGAGACCCGCTCCTGGTAATCATGCAACCTCGTGTAACCCATATTGCATGGTCTTAGCCGTCGGCAGTTAAACCGGCAACCTTAGCAAGCCTGCATGTTGAGGAGGGTAATTTTGGGACGGCCTACGGGGATGGAAAACAAAACCTGTCGAAGGGTGAATAAACTCAGGAAAGTCAAGGCCATCCAATGCCGTATGTATGTATGTATGCATGTATGTATGTATGTATGTATGTATGTACGTACGTACGTACGTACATATGTATGTTTGTCTGTCTGTCTGTCTGTATGTATGTATGTATGTACGTACGTACGTATGTGTATATGTGTATATAAGCATGTACAAATACAAGTGTATTAATATTAGTGTTAAAAGCACTATCACTTTCTTTCTATCTATCTATCTTTCTATCAATACATACACACATAATATACAAACACGCACGCACACATGGTAGAGCAGCTATCAGGTTTCCTGTTGGAAATCTTCGACATTATTTACAATCTTTTTGCTTATAACT
>NC_068986.1:40929266-40930093 GCF_001194135.2 Octopus bimaculoides
AAAGAAAGAGAGAGAGAGTGAAAGAGAGTCTGTGTGTGTGGGTGAAGGCACATGGCTCAGTGATTTGAGCATCGGGCTTACAGACATGAGGTAGTGAGTTCAATTCCCAGACTGGATTGTGTGTTGTGTTCTTGAGCAAGACACTTTATTTCATGCTGGTCCAGTTCACTCAGCTGTAGAAATGAGTTGCGATGTCACTGGTGCCAAGCTGTATCGGCCTTTGCCTTTCCTTTGGATAACATCGGTGGCATGGAGAGGAGAGGTTGGTCTTCCATAAAACAACATTGCCTGTACGCGAAATTCTTGTTCCCGCAAGAGTTCCGGACTCCAGTTATGAACTCATTTGCGTACGGCCAATCAGAACTCAACTACCAAACCAGTGTCCACCTAGTCTCGAAAATACTCTGGTTGGGTTCAGTGGAAAGTGTGCGTTATAGTAGAATCTAACTGTTCTAAACGGGTTAATAGTGGTGACAAATGTGAAATTTATTGTATAAAGTGAATGGAGAGCTGCTCACCGATGATGCCATAAGTGTTGCCAATTTACGTAATTTACTAGAAAATGTAAGTGAGTGTAGTTTCCTAATTTTTTGATTGATTTTTGTATATTCCTGGTTTAAAATGTTAGTGTTAATCTGAAAACATCGTAATCAATATGGCGTTGTGTCGTATTGCGCCCTCCTTGCATATATCAATGGGTACATGCAGCATCACTAATCTCAGTCTGAGCATAGGTACCTAATGTTGGCTCCGTATAGAGATGGTGCTCAATTGATCTATGTGGATGGGGGGGGCGAGGAATGTGGTACTCATGTCAGACCTGTTAT
>NC_068986.1:40930569-40932418 GCF_001194135.2 Octopus bimaculoides
ATATATAATATATAATATATAATTATATGCATATATCCATACATATGTATACATACCGACATCTGTATGTATACATACAAACATATATGGGTACAGGACATCACAAAAAGCGTTAAACACAATGAGAAACGAAAACATAAGGACGAAGACAGAAAACGAACTTTTTTTCCGAACAACGAAAAAAAAAAAAAACAAACAGAGAAACGAGACATGCAACATAAAGAATATTACCCTTCTTCAGTTGTCCCTGCTCCATCTAACATATTTCAATTGCGATAGGCAAATTCATTGTAGCTACCGTAAAAGATGTAAAAACACCATATCTGCTCAGTATTTCCCACTAGCGGACTCCCAGATGCGTTTCTGAGTCATTAATCTTCCCCAGTAGAAGATACCCAAGAGACTGAGTTGCGCTTGCGGACCGCTTGGACAGAATAAACACTGCGCTGTGGAATATATGTTTATTAAAGAATGCTTGTGACGTATTTCAGTTTCTAAAGGCAAACTCATTGAAATTTCTGTAGAGAAAACTTCTTGTTTATGGTAAAAGGTGTATCTCTCTTCAGTATCTCCCAGTGAAGAAGGTTAAAGAGCGAGAAACGCATTTGGGAGTCCGCTAGGGGTAGATATTGAGCAGATATGGTAATTTGTACAATTTTTATTATGGGCCAGAATTTTTTTCTCCACAGTAACTTGCCTGAAGTTCGTTTATTCCTCGTCACTGCCTAGCGCTGATACCACTGTGTGTGTGTGTGTGTGTGTGTGTGTGTGTGTGTGTGTGTGTGTACGCACACACACATACATATATCAAGAGAAAGAGGGAGAAATAGATAGGTAAATATGTAAGTAGGTGAAGAGATAAGTAGAGAAAAACAGACAGACAGACAGATAGGTAGATACATAAACAGACAGGCAGATTTTGCTAGATAGATAGATAGATAGATAGATAGATAGGTTTTGTTAGATAGATAGATAGATAGATAGATAGATAGATAGATAGATAGATAGATACTTGTAAAAAAAACCCGGAAATCGTCTGCTTACAAAGTTATGAAATGGAACATCAAGTCGAGATCCAATCGATGAAATATGCTGGAGAGGTGTAGTGTGAGTATTGTCAGGGTGGCCATAGCAACTTGTCACCTGTCGGAAATCATTACACGGAAAGATCAATAGCTGAAGTAATCATCAGTCGAGATTAACTAGCGAAAGCTTGTCACGTTGTACGAAGGAAGCTATCCTATTCTGGCAGCAACTATGAAGGAGAGATGTCGAGAAAGAAAGAAAGAAAGAAAGAAAGAAAGAAAGACAGAAAGAAGCGAAGGAATGAAGAAAGAGAAGGATGATGGAGTGACAAGTTGAAAGAGACTATGAGAGAGAGAATGATGAGAGAGAAAATGAGGAGATAGAAGAGAGACTTTGAGCTAGAGAATAAGAAAGAAATGTAGGCTGTATGAAAGCTCGAAGCAGTTCAGTGGGCGAATATAAAAATACAAATGAATCGTTCCACATAGATATTCACATATGTACAGTTTCCCTGCTCTTTTTCTCCATTTTCTCCTCTTTCGCTCTCTTTTACACCTTCACTCTGTTTCTCTGTCTGTCTCTCTTTTTCTTTCTTTCTTTCTTTCTTTCTTTCTTTCTTTCTTTCTTTCTTTCTTTCTTTCTTCACATATTTCTCTCTTTCTCCATCTCTTTATTCCCTATTTCTTCCTCTTCCTCTGATTGCTTCTATTTTATATGTCTATCGATTTCTATTTCCCCTCTCTCCCCGCTCTTCTTCTTCTTCTTCTTCTTCTTCTTCTTCTTCTTCTTCTTCTTCTTCTTCTTCTTCTTCTTCTTCTTCTTC
>NC_068986.1:40934297-40937504 GCF_001194135.2 Octopus bimaculoides
CGTGCGCAATCATTCATTCACACATACGAGAAACAATCAACAAATTCACTAACATCCTAACATCCTCAACCTCACCCAACATTTTTTTTAAAACAATTTAACGCATCTGGATTAACTCCAGTCATTTTTTTTTTCTTTTTCGTTTTCGTTCACATCTCCTCCTCCTCCGCCTCCACCTTCTTCCATCTTCTCCTTCTTCCACCTCCTCCTCGTCCTCCTCCTCTCTGGGCATCTACCCAACATGTGACTTCATAACCCATGCTTCGCAGAGGGATAACTTTTATGACGCCTTTTCTTTCCTGTTGGCCTTATCTCCGACATCTGCAATGTGATTGGAGCAGTTATTAATCGACAATTTCTTTAGAACAATTACGTACCCTTCTCCCACGACAGTGACCATAACTAAATCACACGTGTGATGATTTTACTGAACTGAAACTGATATGTATGTATGTATGTATGTATGTATGTATGTATGTACCTGTCTCACATTTATGTGCTTACTCTGGTGTATATATATATATATGTGTGTGTGTGTGTTTTTGTGTGTCTCTTTTTGTCACCCCATCATCGCTTGACGGCTGATATTGGTGTATTTACGTCACCGTAACCTAGCGGTTCAGTAAAATATACCGATAGGATAAATACTAGGCTTACAAAGAATAAGTCCTGGGGTCGAGTTGTTCGACTAAAGGCGGTGCTTCAGCATGGCCGCAGTCAAATGACTGAAACAAATAAAAGAATAAGTGTATATATATATATATATATATATATATATATGTGTGTGTGTGTGTGTGTGTCTTTTATCTTCTACTTGGCCCAGTCATTAAGCTACGGTTATACTGGGACACCACCTTGAAGATTTTTTTGTTTTTTGTCGAATGAATCGACCCCAGAACCTATTCTTTTGCATTTATTCTATTGTACTCTTATGCCGAACGGCTAAGTTACGGGGACAAATGGTGGGGGTATAACACACACACACACACACAAACACACACACACACACACACACACACACACATATACCCACACTCACACAAACACATACACACACCATACACACATGTATGTATATATGTATGTATGTATGTATGTATGTATGTATGTATGTATCTATCTATCTATCTATCTATATATCTATATATATATGTATATGTAATGTATGTATGTATGTATGTATGTATGTATGTATATATATATATATATATATATATATATATATAAAGTGTAGTATATTGCCACTTAAGTGTGGCTGACCCCTAGGGGTGGATGTTACTGTTGCTTTTAGCCCCAGGAGGACATCTCCTCCAGCTGGCTTATCGACACACGACTGTGTCCTGTTTGCCAAGGGAAGTTATCCCTCTCACCTCGATCAGCAGCACGAACGTATCCGGATTTCAGGGTTATTTCCCTTCGTCGGCGTTCGACAGCTGATGACCTTGGTGATGACAGGCTTTTTTCAGTTTCCGTCTACCAAATCCACTCATAGGGCTTAGGTCGTTCCGGGGCTATAATAGAAACAGTGGTGCTATGTCTTTTCGTCCGACGTCTTTTTGTCCGATGATTTTTTTGTCCAACGACTTTTTCTCAATTTTAAATAAACTCTTTAGAAAACAAGGTGAAATAGCTCTTATGATATATTTACAGAACTATAACGAACTTAGTTATAGGATTTTTGTTATCGTTCTTTTACTTTCTCTTTTTCCTTCTCTCTCTTAAGTTTGGTGCTGTGTATAGAGAGTGCTGCAAATTTGGTGTACACATTTTTAATTTATCCATCCCGAAATACCAAAGTTCATAATGTCGACCAAAGACAAAAGAAAAGTAGCTGATGAAAGTAATTACATCTACGATTTTCATTCACGCAAGACAAAACTAGGAATACTGGAGATGTGAGAAGAAAAAGGCTGTATTCAGAGCAAATTCACACGGTAACGGAAAACAATGAACCGAAAATTAATCATTTTTCTAGTGAGCACCTTCATCCAGCTGATGTAGAAAAGCAGTTGCAGAAATAAAGCATGAAGCGGCGGAAAACATAGCACCAAGTTTGCGTAACATAATATCGGCTAAGTTTACACAGCTAACAGAAAATACTTGCTCTCAACTTCTTCGCTGGCCTGTACTTTCAAGGACTATTCAAAGATGCTGACAAAAAATTCTGGATTTCCCCCTAGTCCAGGGGTTAGAACTGGTTTTGAAATACCTGAAGAATATTGTAAACTTGATAATGGTAAACAGTTTCAGAGATACGATGCGGGTATCGAAGATCAATAGCGCATATCAACATTTGCATCAGAAAGTGCTCTTCAGAATATAGCGTCAAATCGTTATTGGGCATGAGATGGAACGTTCAAAATGGTGCCAGAACAGTGGTTTCAATTGCTTAGCATTCATGTACAAGTTAAAAGTAGTAGTTTTCCACGAGTCCTTGCATTACTGCCGAATAAAACATAGCTGACATAGAATTATTTTTCGAGCAATTGAAATGTATGCAACCTAATGCATATCCGCTTGATCTCATGGCAAATTTCGAAGTTGCAGTTCATAAGCCATTTAATTCATCATTCCCTAATTCATCTATCATGACGTGTTTGTTTCATTTGAGCCAATCAGTATTTCGAAAAATTACAGAGTTAGGCCTCAAAGAAAAATATTATAAAGACTCTGAATTCTGTCTTAAAATTCGATGCTTTTCAGCATTAGCCTTCCTACGCGTTGCAGATGTCGAAGAGGTCTATTAAGAATTAATAGACGATGAAGAAATACCTGCTGAATTCATCGCTTACTTCGACTTCACTTATACAGGCGTTGTGAGAGGACGTGGTGTTAGACGAAGGAGAGAACCACCTACATTTCCGATAGCTGTATGGGATGTTAATCAGCGTATTTTTTAAGATATTCCCAGAAAAAATGATGCTACGGATGGGTTTCTTTCTGCGATAAAGCTATTCGTCAGAAACAGGAAACGGTGCAAAGTCCGAGAGAAAAGGAAGACGGAGTTAAAAAATCGCCTACGATCCAAATGTGGTTACGTTTTGAAATGACCGCGCGCGCGCGCATATATACATATACTCGTAACTGAATGTGACTAGGGTGTTAGAAACACCTACATTGCAAACTGCTGTCTACATTATTTTACACACACACACATATATACATACAAATACATATAGACTTACACGCACACATGTATATATATAT
>NC_068986.1:40941862-40942838 GCF_001194135.2 Octopus bimaculoides
ATATATATATTCATCAATCCATTCCTACTCCATCCATACTCCAGCGTCTCTATCTATCTATCTATCTATTTATCTATCTATCTATCTATCTATCTATCTATCTATCTATCTATCTATCCATCTATCTGTCTGTCTGTCTGTCTGTCTGTCTGTCTGTCCGTCCGTCCGTCCGTCCGTCTATCTATCTATCTATCTATCTATCTATCTATCTATCTATCTATCTATCTATCTACCTATTTATCTATCTATCTATCTATCTATCTATCTATCTATCTATCTATCTATCTAATCTATCTATCTATCTATCGCTCGCTCGATTCAACATACATACATACATATACGCACACACGATATACACTACGTTATAAGAATTTAGAAACTTTCCAAAGAACCGGAGACTATTCGTTGTTAACTGTAGAACTCGAAGTAGATAAAGCTATAAATGATAGCATGTAAATACCGGCGTAAAGGTTCGAGTCCAACTTGCAGCCTTCGACTTTTTCTATTCTGAGGGGTTTTAAGGGTTTTTAATTGCTATATGTTCTTGCACGCGAGCGTGTGTGCATGAATGTGTGTGTGAGTGTGTGTGTGTGTGAGTGTGTGTGTGTTTGTTTGTGCGTTTGTTGGTTTTGTGTGTGTGTGTGTGTGTGTATGTGTGTGTGCGTGCTTCTGTACGTGCGTTCGTGCGTGTGCGCGCGTGTGTGGTTTTTGCTTATTTCTTGAAATTACAATGTGAAAGTGCTGAACACAAGCTTGTGTTGAAAGTAAATAGGGTTTGAAACTTGGTTATTTATGTGTGAAATAAACAGGGTTTCATTCAGTTGGTCATTCGTTCAACTGTACACATCAACAGAGCGAAAAGGATATCTTTCTAAACCGATGGGTAGAACGAATGGCCAGCTGAACGAAGCCGTGGTGCAGAACACGCACACCCAAACACAACACACACACACACACACACACACACACACACACA
>NC_068986.1:40943554-40945487 GCF_001194135.2 Octopus bimaculoides
ATATATATATATATATATATATATATACAGGAGTTGGACAAAATAATGGAAACACCTTAAAATTTCAAACAAATTTATTTTAATATGGGGTAGGACCACCTTTTGCAGTAATTACAGCCTGAATTCTACGAGATGTGGACTCGTGCAAAGTTTGAATTGTTTCCAAAGGAATTTTTGTCCATTCTTCAGCTAAAACAGATTCCAGTTCTTGTAGTGATAATGGTAGAGGATATCGATTCCTTACTTGTTTTTTCTAAAATGCACCATAAATGTTAAATAATATTGAGATCTGGGGACTGTGGTGGCCAGATCAGATGTTCAACTTCATTAGAATGTTCCTTGTGCCATTCAGTAACAACTTTAGTTGTGTAAATTGGTGCGTTATCATCCTGAAAGACTGCGTCTCCCCCAGGAAACAGTTCCGCAGCAATAGGATGAATTTGATCAGATAAAATGCTTAAATAGTCTTGACTAATAATTCTGTCATGTAGGGAAGCAATTGGAACAGCGGATTTCCAAGATATAGCCCCACCCCCAGATCATAACAGATCTTCCTCCATGTTTAACAGTTGGAAAAAGGAAGTCCGGGTCAAATGCTTCTTTTGGCTGTCTCCACACGTATTCTCGGCCGGTGATAAAAAATACGGTAAAGGATGACTCATCCGAGAAAATAACATTCTTCCACTGCTTTAGGGACCAATTCTGTAGGTTTTTTATTCCACTCTAAACGCTTTGCAACGTTTGTTTTTGAAAATTCAGGTTCTCTGATTGCAGCCCTTCCGTGAAATCCGGCTTTGTGCAGCTCCCGGTGAACAGTTTTTGTGGAGACTAGGTTCTCGTGGTGGTCATTAAGCTCTGCAGTAATTTTAGGAACTGTGCTCTTGTGATCCTTTCTAACAATTTGCGTATGAGTCCGACGGTCTCTATCTGAAAGTTTTCTTCCAGAGTTTTGTTTCGACGAGGAGGTTTTTCCCTCTTTCTCAAAGGCTGTCATTACTTTCGAGACAGTACTTCTTGATAAGCCAAACATTTCGGCTGTTTTCGATACGCTAGCGCCTGCCATACGAGCACCAACAATTTGACCTCTTTCAAAGTCCGAATGATCTGCCATTTTAATTACTTTTTTCCGATGGTATCTGAAAAGAAACAGCAATTTTAACAGAACATATTAAGCAACACTAATAATAAATCAAAAAATATAAAAATAAACAAGCTTTTGACGGTTTTATAGATATTTCAAAATTATGATGCTATGATGCTAGGTGTTTCCATTATTTTGTCCAACCCCTGTACATATGTGCCTGACTAGAAAAAGTTTTACTTTTTAACTTCAGAGCTAAATATTTATATATTTATACTAATGACAATATTTAGTTGCCACTAATTGTGACTGAGGGTGCCCGATAGCACCTGTATTGCTAGAAATGAGTTAAAATCCCTTATTTCTAGCAATATAGGTGCTATACGGCACCTTCAGTCACAATTAGTGACAATTGAATAATTCCTTTTTGGTTTTATATAGGGTTTAGCTTCTTTTGTTATTTTTGTTAATGACAATAAAATTATAAAAATATATTTTTGTATAACAAATGTTTTCATATGATAGTTTTACTGCATACATATTAGTATATGTTTTCGCAAAGTGATTATTACACGCACAAAGGAAGAAAATGATATACTCGTGAAAAGTTTTCGTATAAAATACGTTTTCGTAAAAGAAAATCACGTTTTACTAAATAAATGTTAATGCACATTATGTATACATACCGTATATATATATATATATATATATATATATATATATGATTGGTATATTTTAAGTTCTAGGTAACCCATTACAAGATTTGAAATCACTGGAGCAGCTCGGGTTCCCATTGCAATTCCACATGTATGTCGATAGTAAACTGTATCGAACATGAAATAGTTGTTCAGT
>NC_068986.1:40945572-40947928 GCF_001194135.2 Octopus bimaculoides
TGATGCTTCCTGGGATCTCTTCTGGGTATTTTTCTAACCAGAAGGTGATCGCTTCTATACCATAATCGTGTGGGATATTGATGTGCAAATTCACCACATCGAATGATACTAACAGGGTTCCTTCATTTATTGTCTTCGGGGGGTGATTAAGCATGTCTAAGTCATCCCTGATGAAGCTTTTCACATATTTTAGAAACAGTTTGAGTAAGATATCGAGGAAGCTGCTCAAACGGTGGGTTTCACAAGTAGGGCCAGCGATGATGGGTCTCAGTTTGAGGTCAGTAGGGAGAGGAACATTAATGCATAGGCTTGGAGAAACTTTGCACGCTTTACAAATATGTTGATTTTCGTGTATTTTAGGTAATCCGTAGAATAGACTAGGTCTGTATTTAAAATTGGATAAATAGTCAATTTCCTCTTTAGTGAGGCCCTTTCCATGTATTTGAAGTAAAGAGGATAAGTTTTTAAGTGTCTTCTGTGGGTTGTATTGTACTATCTTCTCATAGTAAATATTATTTTCCAACATGGAGAGTATTAAATTTTAAAGAAGCCCGTCTTATATATGTATACGACAGGCTTCTTTCATACACTCACACATATATGTGTGTGTGTATGTGTGTGGATGTGTGTGTGTGTGTGTGCATGAGTGCGTGTGCGTGTGCGGATGTTCTGCTGGGTTGAATGGTGGGCAAGTCGAGGAAGTCTATGTCTACTCGCAACTACACAAGCACCTGAACAAATGAGTGAAAGCATGGTAAATGTTACTTAACCATGCGCATATACAGCTAACAACTGTCTTTTTAATACTTTCAAGATACCCGTTATCTCTCAAGTTGAAACGAGGTTATAAATTGTTTTTAATGAATTGTTCTCAATGAGGGTATTTTCAGCTTAGTATAATAACGCTATAGAATTTCTCTTGAAAAAATGATCTTTCATGTAAGTAATGAAACTGTTATCTCGTATGGTTATAGAAGTCTAATATTTTGTGCTACAGATATGTACTCAGTATTAATAATATATTTTCTAATTTAATTGTGGAAACGACATATAGCTAAATTAAGCAAATTAACTCAGCACAAAGTATTGAGAGAATGTGAGAATAGTTTTGATATATTTGAAGCTATTGCTGAACATAATTTATAATCTCTGATTCTTGATGTTGTTTAAATACCAAAATAATTTGAAAAAAAAATGTAGAAACCACAATGTCGGGAATGATACCACTCATAGACATAAAATAATTCTTATAAACATGCCCAGAGTAAAACCACTCAACCAATCATTGAAAATGCAATACATGTAGTGATAAAGAAATATTGGTTTCAAGCAATTGGTCAGCAATTTCGGTAAGGGGTAAGTCGATTACATCCTCCCAGTGCTCAACTGGTAATTATTTTATCGACCCTTAGAGAATGAAAAGCAAAGTCAACTTCAGTGGAATTTGAGCTCAGAACATAAAGATTGACGAAATGCCCCTAAGAATTTCGACCGGCGTGCTAAAAAGATGGTCATCGCTGCTGTTTTGCTTCAGAGTGGCTGGAAGCAATCTCTGTTGTGATATGAAGCGGGTTTATTGTTGTGTGACATCTAGCTTGTTTAGGAAAGTTCACCCTGGTAAACATTGTGGTTCTAGCTATGCTTCCCCATACTTGCTTCCCCTGTCAAAATATATCAATAGAGAAATATTCTTTTCTACTCTAGGTACAAGGCCCGAAATTTTGGGGGAGGGGGCCAGTCGATTAGATCGACACTAGTACGCAACTGGTACTTAATTTATCGACTCCGAAAGGATGAAAGGTAAAGTCGATCTCGGCGGAATTTGAACTCAGAACGTAAAGACAGACGAAATACCGCTTAGCATTTCGACCGGCATGTTAACGTTTCTGCCAGCTCGCCGCCTTTCAATAGAGAAATATTAAAAGTTGCAGTGGATCCCATCTTCTATGATATTAGATCTGAACTCGTCATAGCCTGAACATTGCCATATTAACACCTCACTATAGGGCTTTCCTATAAGTAGGTTATCTTCCTTGGCTAGGCGGCGCTCCATGTAGCTAATTAAACTTCCGCAGACTACCCACGCCATTGTTATTGTTTTACGTCTTATCATGGATATAAAACAGCTTGATGATTCAGCTATCGAAGTACTTACTGTGCCTGAGTTAAAGAAATATTTAAGATTATATGGACAGTATGTTACTGGAAGAAAGGCGGACTTGATTGAAAGGTTGAAAGGAATAAAAATTCTGTCGATGAAGAATGTCAACAAAGTAAATTCATCGGACGATAAGTCTGAAGTATCGGACGATACTTCAGACAGGAATAAGCAGAAGCTTATATCTCCTCTCGGTGA
>NC_068986.1:40948033-40950481 GCF_001194135.2 Octopus bimaculoides
AAAGCAACAGTTAAGGAGTGGCATATTTTACCACGACAGACACGTACACAGCATCGAATACCACGATGTGAGTGAAAGCTGCTCTCACTGTATTGTCCGGTGTCTGGTAATCCCTTCAATACCGACATCAAACCAAAAAAAGAATCCTGACCACAGAGTGTGGGTAATTATGTCAAAGGTCACTGGCAATGTGCATTCAGCTGATTGCAACTGTTAAAGCAAGTCACTGAGCATGCGTACATGTCATACGGGAGAGTTCCAATCAGGGGTGGATAACAACCTTATAGGAACCCCCTATATGTAATATTTTCGGTTTTACCAAAGATATTATGGAAGTTTCGCTCTCTTATGCAACCTCCATAAAATTAGCGATACCATAGGAATGTTCGTCAAGATGCAGTCCAGCAACTAACAATGTTTGTCCTTGGGATTAATTGGTTGCATTGACAAAGTTTAGATGTTTTTAAAAACTGAAGCCTTTTGAATTGAAAGAGATCTTCGGTGGGTATGAGCGTAAGATAAGCACAGTAAGATTAATAGTCTCTATGACAAACTTAACAAACTTAACTAAAATTAATTTTATTTATTCTTGTTCACTTATAAGAAAAAGTTATGCATGTCTTGTGTAATATAACTTTATGAAAGAAGAAAAAAAACAGATTATGTATTAATATGTATGTAGGTTCCTTGAAACACGAGTAACTTAACAATAAAACGGTTGAAAACAGTGTTCAAAGATCTAACACTCTATACTCTGTCAAAGGCATTTTCTCAATATCTACAGAAATGATGATGATAATGATGCTGATAATGATGATGATGTTGATGATGATGATGATGATGTTAGTCTCTCGTAGTCGGAGAAAGGTGATTCCTACAATTTCTTGCTGAACAAATGATTTGTTTATAATGATCAAATGTTTGTGCTGTACATTAGCTCACTCCCTCCATCAAATCATCGTTGCTTGAACAGGTGTACAGTGTACCATGTGTCTGTGTCGAAGTGGTTGCAGAGCAACATGGGATGAAGTTTTTTGCTGAAGAATACAACACACCATCCGTCCATGAATTGAAACCACCATCTCGCAATCATGAGTGCAACACCATAAACATAAGGCAATGCACCCTTACATCTACAAAAGATATTCATTACTAAAAGCAATGAGCTCGTAGAATCGCTAATACGCCGGACAAATCGCTTAGCACCATTTCTTATGGCTTTTTGCATTCAGAGTTCAAATTCCGTCGAGGTCAACTTTATCTTCCATCCTTTTGGGATCGACAAAATAAGTACCAGTAAAGTACTGGAATCGATGAAAACACCTATCACCTAAAATTGCTGGCATTGTGCTAAAATTTGAAAGTATTATTAAAGACCGTCTTCGTTACGTATATATATATATATATATATATATATATATATTTACACTACAAAGTATTAAAATACATGCTCCAGTACTTTGTTAGGTAAAATATGAATCGAAATTCTTCGTGGATCTAAAAAGCATTCCTGTGAGAGGATTAGAATGATGATGAGTTAAAATTTTTCAGTCAATTTCATTAGAAGCCATTTAACGTATCTAAGTCTGAAACTGTAAGAGCTGAATCAATTTATTACCTCCCTTCTTGCCAATAACAAGAGCTTTGATTCAATGCTGCCTGTGCGAAAAGATCTAGTCACTACAACTTAGTGATCGCTAGAAGATTGCTCGCCTCTTTGTATCCTTCTCAATCTATATCCTATTCAGTACGAGCACTTTCAATACTATGCCACTCAGGGAATGTCAGCACTCCCTGCTATTATTCTTTTTGGTATCCTAGATAAGGCATCAACTTTCTATCTTTGAGCATCTGTTCAATATTCTGCATGTTACCAAACAGCTTCAATAATGCTCTTGCTTATCACAAATTTATCACTTTGGCATTTCTCTTGAAATTCCATCTAATCCAGATACCTTTCCTGTTGTTAATTGCTCAATGGTTCTTCCTAATTTTCCCAACGAATGTATCATATACAGCCACTTCCACCTCCTCATGTGGTTGAGAAATTACCAGAGCATATTACCCATTCAGTTCTTAGTTCCTGCTTATATTACAATGTTCTTTCCATCTTTCTTGTTTGATGTTTATATCATATGCTATTAATTGGCCGACAATACTGAACACATGTAACATTTTGTGATCAGCTTACTTTACCTGCAATCTCACTTATCATTTCATAAGCTTTTCTGATTCTTCTGCTCTTCTGCATTGAGTAAGTTATCTACATTATTAGCCTTCACTTCCAGAAATATTCATTTCCTTCTTCCTCAACATCTTTGTAACTCTCTGTTGCTCTCTTTTGAGGCTTCAGATCTTAACTGTTTCCACTTTGATGTCCGTCTCATCCACTTTCTAAATTTTAACACACACACGTACATATACGATATATATATATATATATATATA
>NC_068986.1:40953401-40954891 GCF_001194135.2 Octopus bimaculoides
GGTGCTGGTGCTAAATGAGTGGAGGCGCAATGGCCCAGTGGTTAGGGCAGCGGACTCGCGGTCATAGGATCGCGGTTTCGATTCCCAGACCGGGCGTTGTGAGTGTTTATTGAGCGAAAACACCTAAAGCTCCACGAGGCTCCGGCAGGGGATGGTGGCGAACCCTGCTGTTCTCTTTCACCACAACTTTCTCTCACTCTTACTTCCTGTTTGTATTGTGCCTGTATTTCAAAGGGTCAGCCTTGTCGTATTGTGTCACGCTGAATATCCCCGAGAACTACTTTTAGGGTACACGTGTCTGTGGAGTGCTCAGCCACTTGCACGTTAATTTCACGAGCAGGCTGTTCCGTTGATCGGATCAACCGGAACTCTCGACGTCGTAAGCGACGGAGTGCCAACAACAGGCTTTTTGTCTGCGTCAATAACTATCTTGTAGCTTCTGATGTAGCTATTGCTTGCAGATCAAAGATTAACTCTTCTTTCAAATTTGGAAGATTAAATGACCGTTGCAAAACCTGCTCCTTGTAATTTTCCACAAAATATACCTGTAAAAACTGAGGATTTTTGCCTTCAGTTGGCAACAAAGATCTAATACAATGGTATATTTGATCTTGGATCTTTAAAAATCAGCTTCATGTTACCTCCTCTTATAATATTGCTGCCAAAGGAGGTCATTTGGAAAGCAGAATTATAATTCCTAGTGTTTTTCAAGAAGTGCATGTTCCTTGTTGTGTTTCTCAAAAGCAATGCCTTCAAATTATCTGGGGGTGTACTAAACATCGGTAAAACAACCAGTCCTCCACCACAACACAATAGTGGTGGTTTCTCTTTCCCATTTCGTTCCTTTACAAAAAAACTGCACCCTTCTGACACTGCTCCAATATCAATCAATTTCTCTGTCAAACAATCATGTTTTGGATCATATTTGAAAGTTGATCTTTTCCAAGTCCCCTTAAAAGGTGCAACTCTTTTGTTAAACATATTTAGCTTATCTTGATGATGACGCTTACGTCTTTCTTCTGAGAATTGGCGAAGCCTTGCAGCAACTGTTTGCTCCTGGTTTTTATTCTTTATCTTATCTCTCGCTGAACTTTTGTCTCATTGGCAACTATGACAGCTTGTCGTTGTCTTGCATCCTTTAAACATTTTTCTCTTTCTTTTTTTGACTCTTGGCTCCTTCGGATTGCATTTTGTTGACGTAACTGTTCTAACGTAACTTGTCTCTTGTAACTCATTGACCCTGCGTGCAGCAGCTCTCCTTCGGTCGTTTTCATGTCTTTGCTGTCGTTGTGCAGGGGTCTCTAGAGACCTTACTGTAACTGCCTGCTCTCGTCTTTGCTTCACTGTAGAATACGGATCATCTACATCTACATCTACCCCGTCTCCTCTTGAAGAGAGTGAGAACATTTTTCTCGGAAATTTTTTTTGAAAATTAAAATGGGGATCAAATGAAAAAAACGAGTGAAAGTTACGTGAATATATTTACAAGT
>NC_068986.1:40955070-40957950 GCF_001194135.2 Octopus bimaculoides
CTCCTGCTTTCCCCCTCTCTTTGAGCCAGTTTTGTTTTACCTTCACCTACAGAACATACAGTATCAAACATCAGCGTCTCTCTCTCTCCCGCTATCCCTCTCTCTCCCGCTATCTCTCTCTCTCCCGCTATCTCTCTCTCTCCCGCTATCCCCCTCTCTCCCACTATCCCCCTCTCTCCCGCTATCCCTCTCTCTCCCGCTATTCCTCTCTCTTTCAACTTCTCCTATAGAAACTTGCTTCCTCTCCCTGCTTCTTTCTCTCTTCTCCCTGCCTTTTTCGCATTCTTTGTTTCTCTCGTTTCACTGTTTTCGTCGTGGAGGCCTCCAGGAGGCCTTCAGGAGGTCTTCTGACAAATTCTCACTTATTAGAAAGCGAAACTCACCCACGTTATCGACGAAAATAGTGAGGTTTGTGGGTAAGAGTCTGATGCTTGAGTGATACATAAAAAGTGATGGTTCAAGAAAGTTGGTTAAGATTGACAGTAACTTGAATAGTGCCAAATACATCCAGTTGCTGAATGACAATTTGATACCAGACTTAGATGAAGGTGAGATTTTTCAACATGACGGAGTTCCGTATCGCAGATCGCATGCAACACAACAGAGTCTGGCTGATGAAGGTGTTACCAAATTGAAAGATTGGCCAGCTCAGAGCCCTGACTTAAACATCATTGAGCAAATGTGGACAGAACTAAAGAGAAGAGTTCGTCAGAGGAATCCACGCAATCTTGAAGAGTTGTGGGAGCTCAGCCACAGAGAATGGCATCTCATACCTGTGAAGATGGTGAACGATTTGTACACATCTTTCCCTGCTACATCAAAGCAATTATTCAAGCTTAGAGAAGCCACAAGAAATATTAACAACGTACAGTAACTTGAAATGAACAGTATGTAGTAAATTTTGATTATAGGTATTTTTTCTCTTTTTAAAACACTGTACCTTGACTGGTTTATGGGAGGTTTTCGAATACTTTTGCACATTGTCTCGCATCTTCCCCTCTCATTCAGAACATCTACTACAAAATATAATAATTGGGTATGGAAATGACTCCGACAAGGCAAATGTTTCGTCTGTAAAAAACGTAATGCAAAACATCCACTTATAAGTTGGCACTTAGTAGAAATTTACAATAGTTTAAAGAGGATGTAGACTTTTGCACGGTATTGTATGTATGTATGTATGTGTATATGTGTGTGTGTATGTGTGTGTATATAGATAGAAAGACAGACAGACAGACAGATAGATAAATAGATAGATAGATAGATAGATAGATAGATAGATAGATAGATAGATAGATAGATGCCTATAATAGGCAGATATATGTGAAATATTACACAGGGCTTAAAATAGGGGTGTGTTTCATCCGGTACATCAGTGCCGGGGCCCGGAGAACCAAGGTAGGGGCCTGCATTTATCTGGTTGGCACCATCCTGAAAAATAGAAAAGAAAGAAAGAAAGAAAGAAATCTGAGTCCCTGTCTTCAATTTTGAGAGGAAGGACCAAGAGCCTTGTTCTGCCTTGGCAGATACGTAAGGGAAACTCTAGAGACACAGCCGCACAATGAAATGAGATCATGAATGATTGTCGTGTGTGTGTGTCAGTTCAATGCACTCACGTGGTATTATTATTCCGGCCTTCTCTTCTATCTTTTATATATTCATGCACAATGCACTCATGCACCCTTTACATCCGTTATCACTAACTATCTACCACACCCTCACAGAATGATAGTTGCTGACGAATCGAATCAACAACATCCGGATTTAGTTCTTATATGAACCATTCGTAATTCACACACACAGGCTTCATACCTGTTAAACAGTCTGCACTCAGTGAACTTAACGAAGGAACGGCTCCACGAGAGGTATTCGTGCCTCTCGCATACCGCATAACATCATAGGAAGCTTATGACTGGTTGCTAAACGGATATCTGGATATCTGTTTATTTCTGGAATGTTTCTGTTTATTTAACTATCGAACTGTATTTACATGTATGTATTTATTGTGTGTGTGTGTGTGTGTGTGTGTGTGTGAATCAGCGGGTGTACATATGTATTTATGTGTATGCATGTATGTGTATGTATATATATATATATATATATATAATACAAAGAATATATATACATGTATACACACATATATGTACATACTTACATCTACATGTGTATATACATGCATATCAGGGTACAGGACGTTAGAACAATAAACTACAGACAACGGAACGAACACATAGGAAAACGGAAAGCCCCTTGGAATATCCCTTCATCAGCTGTCTCTATTCTATCTAGACGTTTCGAAGACCATATATATATTTATTTATTTATTTATGTGTTTCAGCCAAGTGGCTGCGGATATATATATATATATATATATATATATATATATATATATATATATGTGTGTGTGTGTGTGTGTGTGTGTGTGTGTGTGTGTAGGTATGGATAGGTAGATATATCAGACTGTGCAAGACATTTAGCCAATGTGGTGCGTAGTGGGCTTGAACACGTAACCGCGCGGTTACGGGACGGATTTTTCCATCACATACCTCATTCCTGCCTTCTCTGCTCCTCTCTCATCCTCTCTCTTTCCTGTTTTTCTGTCTGTCTTTCTCGCTCGAAATGTGTGTGTGTGTGTGTGTGTGTGCGTGCGTGCGCACGCGCGTGTATATGTGTGTGTGTTTGTGTACATGTTTGTGTGCGCGCGTGTGTATATATGTATCTTTTATCTTTTACTCGTTTCAGTCATTAGTTTGCGGCGATGCGAAGGTGTCATCTTGAGTGTGTATATGTATGTGTATATACACATATACTTATACATACATACATAAATACATACATACATACACATACGCACATACACACACGCACACCCTCATATAT
>NC_068986.1:40959127-40959561 GCF_001194135.2 Octopus bimaculoides
ATATATATATATATATATATATATATATATATATATATAAATGTATATATGTGTGTGTGTGTGTGTACGTGTATGTGTGTGTGTGTGAAATAAGTGTTTCACAGCATATGCACATTTCTGTGCGTGTGTTCGAGTGAGGGAGAGGGAGAGAAAGTCAAATGGGTAGGGGAGAAGAAACAGTGTTGAGTGTGTGTGTGTGTGTGTGTATCTGGGAGTGGTGTACATATGTTAATGTAGGTGCGTCTCTATATGTATTTCCGTGTAAGATAGCTGTGCAACAAGCATCAAGCGAGATAGAACGTTTCTAAATTTACATAGGAAATAAAAACATTGATGTACAAGTTCAAAAACGAACATATCGATCGATCGATCGAAAGATTAGAACGATGACATTATCTCTCTCTCTCTCTCCCCTCTCTCTCTCCCCTCTCTCT
>NC_068986.1:40959673-40960328 GCF_001194135.2 Octopus bimaculoides
ACACACACACACACACACACACACACACACACATACACACACACACACATTCCGCGTCGCGTTTTAGGTTTTCTGCATTGTTTCAGAAGTACATACAGATACAAGGCGTGGCATGTGTCAGTTGCGACATACGTTTAACTACATACATACATACATACATACATACATACATACATACATACATACATACGTACATATACATACATACATACATACATACATACATATACATATGCATACATGTACATATTACATGCATATATATACATATTTACAAGTCTCTGAATAAAATAAAACAGCCTTGTCATTTTTGTGTTAGTGACCCGCCAGAATTATGCGTTGAGCTGAAATAAATCTTACTTAATAAATGGACACACATGCACGCGCGGACACAAACTCATACAGTCGTGCATATGAATATATACGTTTTCTTTGCTCTCTCTCTCTCGTCACTCTTTCTATATACGCATACACACATGCGTATATACATACATAGATTTCATATATACATACATATATGTGTGTGTGTGTTGTGTGTGGTGTATGCGCGCGCACACACACGCATGCATATTTATATGTTTACTCCTCTATGTTTTATATGTGTGTGCGTGTGTGTGTGCGTGTGTGTGTGCGTGTATATATATATATATATATA
>NC_068986.1:40960565-40961935 GCF_001194135.2 Octopus bimaculoides
TATATATATATATATTGAAGCTTTCTACTAACATATCCACGCCTGGTCTTCTACTGATATACGCTCATCCTCTCATCTGATATGTTACAGTAGAGTTGTGCGATTTCTTTTGGTATGTATTCAAGGTTATCGGACAAGGAATGCTTTTCAAGGATTTGCCTTCCAAGTCTCATGAAATTAGCCTCATGTATGCAAACTTGGTCAAGGGATGCATTTCGACTCTTGGTGGTTAAAATATGTTGCCGAGAGGATATGATACGACATTCAAAAGCAGTTTGGATCGATGTTAAGCCTCTGCCGCCTTGTTTTCGTTGTTGGTAGCGGCGGTCTACGTCACTTTTGATATGAAAATTATGTGTACTTGTTAGTGTCTTCCGGGTTTTCACATCTTCCGGGCTCGGATCTCATCGGCGTCTAATCAAGCAGCCAAAATGTTGGTATGAATACTGGCACTCCAAACACATATGTATATGTATGTATGTATGTATGTATGTATGTATGTATGTATGTATGTATGTATGTATGTATGTATTTATGTATATACGTGTATGTATATCGGTCAGAAATCCAGAAATACGAGAAGCACACTCTAAAACTTTAGAACACTAATACTTAAAAGTTTGTTAGTTATGTTTGGTCAGGGAGTGATTTTTCACATATAAAGTTCTTAGCGGTATTGGTGACACTTCAGACTCGTTAGTCGGAGGCACAGAGCCTTTCTACAATTGAAGGTATGAAAATGTTTTGGTCAGCTAGGGTTTTAAACAAAAGCACTCCGAAACGAAATTCTACTGAGCAACAATTCTTCTGGACGAGATGGGGTTATCTGCCTTAGATTGGTTGCAGCTGCGTCTGAAAAGGGTCAGCATATGGACGATTGCTGTTCACTAGTCGGCAAGAGGGGAATTCTCTGTTTCCAATATAAATTTCCTCTGATGATTGTACTGACTAAATTTTTCACTTTTGAAGTTTAAGAAGGTCCCCGGGTCGAGTGAGTTCTTCAAGATCCTTGCTTTCTCGGTCAAGCAAAGTTTACATCATTTGCTCCTATTATGGTACGGTCCAGGTTGTTCTAAGAACTTTCATTTAATTTTGTATGGTGTACTCTTATAAATGCTATATGTAGCTGGACAAGGATGTACGTTGCACCTCTCTGGGATCCTAAAAGATGACCTGTGATTGTTAAGACTTTACTTGAAGGGAGCCTCTGAATCTCCAACATATTTCCATATCTATGTCCTTGTACTAGCAGTGCTGCATATTGCTACCGTTGTTGTTGTTACTACCACACACCATTGCTTGTGCAGCTTCTGTTTCTGGAGTGCTGCTGCTGTTGCTGGTGTGTGTGTGTGTGTGTGTGTGTGTGTGTG
>NC_068986.1:40962374-40966715 GCF_001194135.2 Octopus bimaculoides
AGAGAGAGAGAGAGAGAGAGAGAGAGAGAGAGAGAGAGAGAGAGAGAGAGAGATAGATAGATAGATAGATAGATAGATAGATAGATAGATAGATGGATAGATAGATAGATAGATAGATATACAAGCATATATTTGCCTATATACACACATACACACAGGTGTGCATACATGCATACATAGTAAGAAAGTGCAGATTCGGGAAATCCAGGCGAATACCTAGCTCCATATCGAAATCCCGTCTAACAAGACGTTGAGAAAGGATACAGCGTGCAGTTCATGCAAAGTTGTTCAATACAAACTGAAAAACCAGGAAATGTACGGTTTATAAGAATTATCCAACTAACGCAGAGTATAGGATAAGACAATCAAAGGATTAATGATGACAATATTACATTTATTAACCAGGTCAAAAAATTGTCGAATTGTTAGCGTTGGTGCTCCAGATGTTACTATATATCATATGTCTACACAATCCCTCTAATTGTGTGTTTCACAGATAATACAGATTACTCATCAGAGAATACACCAGGAAATGTAGATTACTGAAGTTGAAAAGTATTTACCTACATACTTGTTCGCACATTCCCGGAAACAGCCACAAAATTCATTCATATTTATTGGATTCGTTTGAGGACTTCCGTTTTGGATTATTGTGAACTGTCATCTCATCAGCTTGAGACTTTTTGATTTGTCTGTATGTATTTATGCAATTCTTCATCCGACTTTGATTTGGGCACGGAATTACGCTATAATATGTATATATATGTTTATATATGTTATATTTTCGCATATTTATAATTGCTCATGTCAATAATGCGAGACATATGCATTAAATATGTCCCATAGAAGAAAGCCAATGCACCGAAACCATCATTCACCTAGACAAGAGAATACTCATGCGGCGGAGAATAAAGATCTCAAATCTTTTAAACAAACACCTTAATGACAGTGTGAAATCCCACCTGACAGTAACTCTTCAAGATAGAAGATAAACTCAAAATCTCCCAATGAAAAAGAAAAAGAAAAAATGAGAAACCTGGGTGGTCTAAAATATAAAAAGAAATCCTAAAGCTTTCTACATGTTGGCAAAGGAATCTGCCTCAGTGCGCTATAAGATAGGGGCACTATTTGTTAAAAACGGCTCACTAACTGCAGACTCGGGTAAGATAAGTGAAGCACTAAATAAACAATTCTAACATAACAGAAGAGGATGTAATATCGTCCATTGACGAAATGAAATCAAACTTAGCAACAGGCCCAGATGGACTCCCGGCTGTTCTCTTAAAGACATGTAAAAAGGCTCTTGCAAAGCCACTGCAGATACTCTTTCAGAGTTTCCTTGCATGTGGTAAACTTCCCAACATGCTAAAAGAGGGTATAATATGCTCTGTCCATAAAGGTGGGAGCAGAGCAGATGCTAAAAACTACATGCCCATCTCTCTAACCTCACATATTAGCAAGACAATGGAATGCATTGTCAGTAAAAAGGCTGATCACGTTCCTAGAAGAAAATAACCTTCTCGCAAATATGCAACATAGCTTCCGTCTAGGGAGGAGCTGCCTCACACAGTTGCTGCAACACTTTGACTGGGTACTGAAGCAACAGTTAAACAGTCAGCTGTAGACGTGATATACCCCGACTTTGCCAAGGCCTTCGACAAAGTTGATCATGGCATGATAAGTCGCAAGCTGCGAAACTTTGGTAATATCGGGAAACTGGGAGAGTGGCTGCATGATTTTCTGAAGGGCAGGAGTCAGACAGTTGTTGCCAATGGAGCTCACTCTGAAGAGACACCAATTCTCAGCGGAGTCTAACAGGGAACTGTACTGGGGCCACTACTATTTCTGGTGGCCCTCTCAGACATACCCTCCGCGGTACAGTCAGCCAATCTGACCAGTTATGCTGACGACACAGAAGTATCGCAAGCAGTTAGGAACCCAGAGGACATCATAAAACTGCAGAAAGACCTGAATGAAATCTACAAATGGGCTAACAAAAATAACATGCAGTTCAATGCTATGAAATTTCAGGCACTCCACTATCGGTCCAACACCAGGCTAAAATCGGAATACATTGGACCAGAATGTAATATGATCCCAGAGTCAGAGTCGGTGCATGACCTGGGGTTTCACATGAGCAATGATGCAACATTCCATGTGCATATTACCAAGACTGTGCAGGCGAGTGGCTGGATGGATTCTGAGGACATTCAGAACCAGGAAAAGGGAAGCCTTTTTTACTCCTATGGAAGACTTTCGTTCTCAATCGCTTGGACTACTGCTCCCAACTATGATCCCCAGAGAGTGTGAACCAAACTGTGGAACTTGAAGCAATCCAGCGCCAATACACAAGGAAGATTGACTTGATGCAAAAGATAGGCTACTGGGAGAGGCTAAAGGAGCTGAGTCTCTATTCCCTGGAGAGAAGACGGGAGAAATATGCGGTGATATATATTTGGAAGATCATGGAAGGTTTAGCTCCCGATTTTGGAATTGACAGCTATACCGATCCTCGAACTGAACGGCACTGCATCATACCAAAGATCCCGTCTTCCTTATCTAAAATAAGGACACAGTATTGAAATAGTTGAGTTTCAAGGATCCGCAATTGTTCAACATCCTTCCAGACAACCTTAGAGATCTATATGGTGTTGATGTGGAAGTTTTCAAGGAACGCCTGGACAGGTTTCTATCTGATATACCAGACGAACCCACATCGCGGCAGGAGACGTAAAGAAGAACAGCTCCGTCCAAATCGCTACTTCACCAAAAACAATACCGGAAACAACACCAAGTAACTACAGGTTACTCATCCCTGGGCTGAAACCAGTAAAAGGTAGAAGATAATATATATATGGTTAAAACAACTTATTGTAATTTTAAAGTTAGAGCAAATTACTATTAAATTTTATCATTTAAAATTATATTTTCAGTATATATTTTCAGACAGTGAAGGCGCATGACTCAGTGGTTAGAGCGTCGAGCTTACGATCGTGAGGTTGTGAGTTCAATTCCCGGACCGGGCTGCGTATTGTGTTCTTGAGCAAGACACTTTATTTCACGTTGCTTTAGTTCAGTCAGCTGTAGAAATGAGTTGCGACGTCACTGGTGCCAAGCTGTACCGGCCTTTGCCTTTCCCTTGGATAACACTGGTGGCGTAGAGAGGGGAGGCTGGTATGCATGGGCGACTGCTGGTCTTCCATAAACAACCTTGCTCGGACTTGTGCCTCGGAGGATAACTTTATAGGTGCAATCCTATGGACATTTATGGCCGAAGGAGGTCTCCGAATTTTCAGACAACAATTTAAAAAAAAATTTTTTTATAAGAAAATAAATGTAAGTATTAGAAGAAAAATGTTCGCAGAGATGTGAAGCCCACTGATACCCGCTTTTACGATCAGAACAATTCGATGAACACTAACTACTAAATTATCTGATACGTGATCAGTCATCAGTATTATTGTTAATTATTATGAGTTGAGCATATCTTTCTCAAGAACACGAGTGATATGAATTTATATTTTATGATTATCACAAATAACTTTCACAACCCGATAAGAAAATGTTACACTATATATAAATACATTAATTCTGATTTATATTGTTGGACTGTGGCTATGTTGGGGCACCGCTTCGAAGGTTTTATTCTATCAAATAAACCTAGGTACTTAATTTCGTTAAAAAGTCTGGTTAAAATTCTATCGGTCTCTTTTTCCGAAAGCTAATGTTGCACGGATGTAACCAAACTAACACCGACTTTCAAGCGGTGGGGGAAGGGGACAAACACCAAAAACACGCATACACACACTTACACATACGTATACAACACACACAAACACACACGCACATACATATACGTCGGGCTTCTACATAGTTTCCGCCTACGAAATTCAATCATTAGGTATTTGTCGCTCTGGGGCTGTAGTAGAAAATACTCTCCCTAATTGCCACGCAATGGCACGGAACTCAAAAGCAGGTGGTTACAAAGCGAACATCTTAACCACACAACTGTGCCTACGCACACACGTTCACAATTTCTAAATTTTAGCACTTCAAAACATTACGACGATTGACTCAAATATCATTAAATCACTGCGTTATTTTAAAAATAACTTTTACCTATTTATTTGAAATATATTAAAATTTCGACGAATATTTCATTTGATATTTTTTGATTTTTCTAATGTGTTTTAGAGTAAATTTATTATTCGTCCATTATGCATTCATTGAGTGTTTTAGGCGAATTTTTATTTGTGTATGTGTAAGTATGTATGTGTGTGTGTGTATGTGTGAGCGTGTGTATGTATGTAAGCATAACTATATATATATATATATATATAT
>NC_068986.1:40967269-40968194 GCF_001194135.2 Octopus bimaculoides
TGTGTGTGTGTGTGTGTGTGTGTAGATACATACATATATACATACATGCATAAATACATACATACATACATACATACACGTATGAATGTATGCTTGCGTATGTATATGAATATGTGTGCGCGCACAAATGTGAAACTTCTAGAGATATCAGCCAACGGATGAGTCCAAAAATACAAGAAATCTCACCGGAAATAAAAACCATTGACTTTCAGAAACTGTTCATTGTACAACTGTGCATTCTGTCAATTTAGCATAACGATTTCAGAATTTAGACGGGCGTGGAAAACATAGCTGGTGATGTATTTTTTGTCTCAGGGGTCTTTAACAGCAACATGTCATCAGTACTACTACTACTACTACTACTAGTAGTAGTAGTAGTAGTAGTAGTAGTAGTAGTAGTAGTAGTAGTAGCAGCAGCAGCAGTAGTCATTCCACTACCAACTGTGCAATTGAGTAGACCTTCGTGGAGATTCTTAGAAACGACACATTCTACTGAGATTTTATATATATTTATTTATTTACTTATTTATCATCACCATCATCATCATCACCATCATCATCATCATCATCATCATCATCATCATTGAGTTAACATATACATATAAGCGTACAGGCGCATCTACACACTCACATGTACATACATACATCACACATATACTATCATTTACTCTTTTACTTATTTCATTCAGAGGTCGTGTCCATGTTGGAGCACCATCATTGATTTGAATGTTAGTCTTTGTCATTCTATTTTCCAGCCTTCTCTCTATATTCATATAATTATATAATTATATATATATATATATATATATATATATATATATAATTATATGTATTTCTTCTATCTTAATGAATAAAAATTCTTCAGACAGAATAAATGGGTTAATAGAAACCAATGTAGCAAAGAACACCAAATAACTGTGGTGTA
>NC_068986.1:40968616-40971212 GCF_001194135.2 Octopus bimaculoides
TTATATATATATATATATATAAATAATTTATATAAGGACATTACTATACAATAATGCCTCACGCCAAGAGGGACTCGCGATCGGTACAAATGTGCTTATGGTAGTTTTGACTTTTGGAGTCCCTCTTGGCGTGAGGCATTATTGTATAGTAACGCCCTTATATACATCGACCCCAGTTCCCCACTGGTATTTGTTTTATCAACCCCGTGAGAATAAAAAGCAAAGTCAACCTCGGCGGAATTTGAACTTAGAACGTAAGGACAGAAGAAATGCTGCTAAGCATTTTGTTCGGTGTACTACTGACTTTGTCAGTTCACTCCCTTGTCATGCCTTCATAATAAGTCGCCTGCGTTCAACCATGAAAATCCTCTGTAGAGACACGATACCCAACATTGAAATACAAGACAAGTAGCATCAGCAGGTAAGGAAGACTTCTTCTTTGGGAAAAAATCCGATGACGTAATATACTATATGAAAGTAAACTGAAAGACTACCTGAGCAAAACATGCACTTGTAGCTATCTGAAGGGCGAAGAAAACATGACACACAGCAATTGAGAGAAATGATTAAAAATAAATAAATAAATAAAAGCAATATATAACCTTCATGTCATGCACATATGAAAGTAGCCGTGATCGCTAGCAATCGACAGCAGCAGAGAGTCTCTCTCTCTCTCTCTCTCTCTCTTACATGAACATAAGGCTGGAGGATGATCCGGTTTCCATGACGTATAAATGATTAAGATTGCACTCATCACCCACCACTGAACTGGCCGCCGGTCGTTTGGAAGTTTAATTTCCCAACAATTGCAGGAATTAATTTACAGCTGAGTGAACTGGAGCAGTGCGAAATGAAGTGTTTTGCTCAAGGATATAATGCACCACCTGACCCAGAGATAGAAACCACGATCTAACGCTCACGAGTGTAACACCTCCTAACCACTAAGCCACACGCCTTCTCAACAACAGCAAATACTTTGTATTTACTTTATCAAACCATTAGAAGACTAAGCTTGATTAAATACCGTCTAAGGTGGTTAGCTAGCAGAATCGTTAGCACGCCGGACAAAATGCTTAGTGACATTTCCTCCGTCATTACATTCTGAGTTCTCCCCCCAAATGCCAGGCCTTGTACTTATAGTGGAAAGGATTAAATACTTGTTAAAAAATTTGAATTTACTCTATCAGCTTCGACGAGGAGACAATAATTGATTAAATGATTTTTAATCGTTTTTTAACAAACCGGGCGAAAAAAGATTCTCAGATGGAAGCTAAGAATTTAGTCATGAGTTCCGCAAAACGACAGCATTAAATTTTACAAAATATGAAGTCTGTCACGAAACCATTCTTATCATTCGACTGACTCCAAAATAGTGGCAAAGTTTGGCTACGTTGTATATGTTGTAAGTTTATTTAGAGTCGAGGTTGCGATCAAATTCTTATTCTTCAATGGTTCTCAACCATTTTTTTTACCTGTGGAACCCTTTGATTATTATTTTACTCAGGTGAAACCCCATAGCCATTCGATGGTTAAAAACCAGTTTTATAGATACTTCTTTCAAAGTTCTTATTTTGTATTTTTTTTCACTCATTCACTTGTGTAGTTTGAAACTATATAATGGTTGAGAGTGAAGGCACGTGGCTTAGTGGTTAGGATATTCGGCTCACGATCGCCAGATTGTGAGTTCAATTCCCCGCGACGCGTTGTACCCTTGATCAAGACACCTTATTTCACGTTGCTCTAGTCCATTCAGCTGGCAAAATGAATAGTACCTGTATGTCAAAGGGTCAGCCTTGTCACTACGTTAAGGATACACGTGTCTGTGGAGTGCTCAGCCACATGCACGTTAACTTCACGAGCTGGCTGTTCCGTTGATCGGATCAACTGGAACCCTCATCGTCGTAACCGATGGAGTGCCAGTTATAATTGTAGTGAAAAAAACCTGGCTGTTTTTTACAATAAATGCATCTAAAGCAAAATTTTTTCATGGACCCTTAAATAATACTGTAGATCTCTGTAGATCCCTAAGGTCCCTAAGGTTTGCGTTGACCCCCAAAATCTTATATTCTACCTCCGGTGTTTTACGGACCCCGTTTGAGAACCACTATACTAGATCATTTGATTCGCAAGTTCCTTCAGATCACACTTCCGTAAAATATGAGACTTCACGTCTACAAAAAGTAGTAATATGAAACCAGTTCGTTGCACCCACTTAGAAAACAATGAGTGTCATAAAAAGCTAAATCTTCTCTCTCTTTCTTTCTCTCACTCTCTTTCTCTCTCTCTCCTCCCCATCCCCTCTCTATCTCTATCTCTCCCTCTCTTCATCCCCTCCCTCTCTCAGTACTAAACTTAGTTTTAGTAATGAGAGTGGGTGTTTCTAAATTACTTAAACGCAGTTTATTGCAAAAAAAACAAAAAAAACAGGAAACTAATCCTGTCTGAATTAGAGGGTCTCTTATAACACACACACACACACACACACACACACACACACACACAGATACACATATACACACACATGTATATACATATGTGTATGTACGTGTGTGTGTATGTGTGAGTGAATATATATATATATATATATGTATATGAA
>NC_068986.1:40971934-40975404 GCF_001194135.2 Octopus bimaculoides
AATATATATATTATATATATATTTAATATATATATATATATATATATATATATATATATGAATAATATATATGCATGCATACATATATGTACATACATCTATACGTATATACACATTTATGCATATGACGTCACGGAACGTAAACAACACAAAAAAAAACGAAAACATGAGATACAAAATACGAATACATGGAATATGAACTTTTCTTGCAATAACGAAAGAAACAAATGGAAAACAAGACAAGTAACATAACGAACGACCCTTCATCAGTTGTCGGCTATTTTTCTAATCCGTATTTCGAGCAATTCAATGACAAGATATGCCTTCGATAAAACAGTTGCTCCTGCAAAGCAAATTAAATAAAATTTGGGATTTTTGCGGAGGGTCAAAATTGGTAACAAAAACAGGACAGTGAAAACAAGCTTAAACGAGGTGAGGTGGCGAACGCGAAGAAGCAAGCTTGGATAAGAGACATACAAGAGTGCGTCTGATTCGTCTATCTGAATCAGGAAGAAGGAAAGAAACGTTAGAAAAAGAAAGATGGCCGATGGTCATGTGGGAGCCACAAGAGAGCAAAGGAAGAAGAGTGAAAGAGGGAGAGTGACAGACAGAGAATAGCGAAAGATATATACACACATTCGTGTGTGTGTGTGTGTGTGTGTGTGTGTGTGTGTGTGTGTGTACACCCACTCGTTTAAATAAAGAACTTTATGAAGATAATCCGTTAATTCCCGTGTTCGGTTGTGTTCGGTACTTCTCGGTAATTTTTTATTCTACTCGTTTGAGGAAGTTATTGCACTATTGAGAAAACAGTAGCAATGGTATTAAATGTGATAAACCGAATTTAATTTCTAATCTTCAAAATATGTAGTTATTACACTTAACAAGCGTTAGTGTATTAGTTGCATTTAAGTTTATGAGTCGCTCTCTCACTCTGAACTATCATACAAAAGCATAAAGCATAGGGTAGCAGCCGAGTGGATTATCGGTTGTTTCAATGCAAAAGTTCTCAGAATAGGTAAAAGTTATGGGCGCAAGGAGTGAAAATTTAAGGTATATCATTCTTCTATTGCCCTGTATCACAATATAATTATTAGGTTGCCGGATAAATTCGTTCGTTTCTTTCCAATGTTATTTGAACTAATATGAAAAAGCGTTTTGTGTTTTTTTTTTTCTTCTGTAGCTTTATTCTTTCCCTTCATCTTTTGTTTGTCATTTTTAAAATTTGAATATGTTTTACCTCGTTTCAGACATATGACGATGGAGTATCAACTAAAAAATTTAGTGAGTATTTTCGACGCCTGCTTCTCTTCCCTTTCAATCATAGTTACAAAGCTGCCATTTATGCTGCATGGAGAAGACGCCATTGCTGAAAGAACTGCTCAGAAATGGTTTTCACACTACAAGGAGGATAAATTCGGCCTCACAGATTCTCTACGTTCCGGCCGCCCTGATTAGTTCAAGTAAATCTATTGAACAAAATTATCCACGAGAATCCGTGCCAATCCACAAGAGAATTGACTCAGTCGTTGGAATGCACTTGTGATATCGTTGCCCGTCATCTTCACTCGATGGCTAAGGTACCAAAATTCTGTAACTAGGTGCCACCCTCTATGAACGAAAGAGAAACACTCCAGTGCTCCTCTATAATCGCCAGTTTGTTCGCTCGACACCAGGCTACACGGGGACTCAACACAAATTTCTGTGCCGCATCGTCACCGATGTCTTTGCGTCAATATGAAGTATATTTAAGAATGGCTGAATCCCAAGCTAAATCAGCGCTGCATCCACACAGGACAATATGCGTTTGGTGGGGTTGGAAAGGGCTAATCCACAACAAAATGCCTGAAAAACAACCACACGGTCACGGCAGAGCTTTATATTCAGCAGATGCACCAGCTCAACGAGACAATCTAACTGAAACGCTCTGATCGTCAACACAGTAGCATGTTTCTGTAACACGACGACGCTCACCTCTACGTCACGATTTTGACGATAAATTCCACTCAAGATCTCGGTTGGAAACTTCTACTGCACTCACCGATTCCCTAATGTAGCGCCTTCGAAATCTAAAGAACACAAGGGCACTTTCGAAATATATTGGAAACAATAATCCTTTCTACTATACGCGCAAGGCCTGAAATTTGGGGGAGGGGATAGTCAATTATATCGACCCCCAGGAATCAACTGGTACTTGATTTATCGACCCCGAAAGGATGAAAGACAAAGTCGAACTCAGCGGAATTTGAACACAGAACGTAGCGACGGGCGAAATGCTGCTAAGCATTTCATCCAGCATGCTAACGATTCTGCTAGTTCGCCGCCTTATAATGGAGATAATAATATGAAGGAGAAACAACCAGTATTACTTGAGCAATACCACATAAAGTACCTGCATTTAGAAATGGGTCGAAATATTGTAACTTCTGTATTACGCAGAAATGCCATACTATTCGCTTCCTATGGTTAAATATGAGAAAGAAATATATTTCAACCTAACCTTGGGCAAGTGTCTTCTAATATACCCTTGGGCTGCCCAAAGTCTTGTGAGTGGATTTGGTAGACGGAAACTGAAAGAAGCCCGTTGTGTATATATGTTTGTGTGTGTGTCTGTGTTTCTCCCTCCATCATCGCTTGACAACCAATGTTGGTGTTTTTACGTCCACGTAACTTTGCGGATCGACAAAACAGACTGATAAAATAAGTACCAGGCTTACAAAGAATAAATCCTGGGATGGATTTGTTCGACTAAAGGCGGTGCTCCAGCATGGCCGCAGTCAAATGAGTAAAACAAATAAAAGAATATAAAAAAATAAAAGAATGACTAAATGTCAAATTTCTATAAATATGAAATTCGAAACCGAACTTCCAGTTGCATAATGAATAGCAATTGACGTCAATGACCCCAAACTCTATATGTAATTAAAACCACAATTATTCATAACTCTTAAATTTTCTGAAGTGTACTGTCAATCTAAATGGATGAGCGAACGAAACTTTACACAGGTTTGTAGTATGAACATGACAAATATGTCGAAGATTCTATTCACTTCTAAAAGAAGGCTGAATTGAGCGCTTTTATCCTTTTGTACCAGATAACACGTACCTGCACGCGCACACAGACACAGACACACACACACGCACGCGCACACACACATAAATGCATACATATATGTGTGCAAAAATTCTGATTCTTTTTTTTTATTCTCTTGTTTCAGTCATTTGACAGATGCCATGCTGGAGCACCGTTTTAAAGGGCTTTTTAGTCGAGGAAATCGATCCCAACACTTATTCTTTGTAATTCTAATACTTATTCTATCGGTCTCTTTTGCCGAACCGCTAAGTTCATTTATCCAGCAGTGATGGGAGACAAGCAAACAAACACACACACACAACAAACCTTACTGTGTATGTGTGTGTGTGTGTGTGTGTGTGTGTGTGTGTGTGTGTGTGTGTGTGTGTGTGTGTGT
>NC_068986.1:40975516-40977037 GCF_001194135.2 Octopus bimaculoides
TCTCTCTCTCTCTCTCTCTCTCTCTCTCTCTCTTTCTGTATATATATATATATATATATAAACTATATACGAGCAGAGATACCCGGCTTTTCCCGTGTGACATGGAACTGAAGAATTAGACTTTTCTTTTATATTTTCTCTAATGAACTGGAATATATATGATTTGAATTTCAGATTAAGAACTTTAATGACGTTTCTTTCCCTCTTTACACACACTAACAAACATTCTAATAGTGACATATTTATCCCATATTACTCATCTTTATGCCCAGATTCTAAAATCTAAATCTTATGAAACCTATTCAGAGGTTATTGCTCATGAAAAATGGAGCACATGGAGCTCTAACATGTGGGAGTTAAGACCCCTATTGTTGGGGGGGTGGGGGTCTTAAAGTCAACTAGAGAAGTTGAATTGTTGGGAATCTTTTTTAACTTGGCTCTTACATATATTGTTCGAATTTCTTTGAAATTGAAAATATATGTATGTTCACTGGGTTTGTAAAAGAGAGCTAAGCTACAGGAAACCAAGTGATGAATGATCACAATAAACAGTCAGCTACCCTACCCTAGTCATTACCACTCCCCAATGTAGGATTCTTCACCATACAGGTGACGGGCACAGCCGTAAGATGCATTATGGATCTATAGCAATTGGAAGGGCGTGACCCAACTCAAATAAACATTAACAAGTGTATTATGTGAGGGTTAATGGGAAATAAAAGTATCACCTCTGAAGTTTGTCAACGACCACTATGCCGATAGGTAACTGAACAGAATAAATTTGCAATCTATAAATCTCTTTGAATGACCAGTTACTTATCTAGGAAGGCCTTGAAATCAGTGTTACCATCTGGGGACTATCTCTGACCCAGTGATAATAAAAAAAACTCAAAGGAGGTCTGCAACCAAATAACTTTACTCAAAATAACACTTTGCAACTGAATCAGTGGAGGCAAAAATGCCTGTCCTTTACTTGACAATTTATGCACCACATTGCAGAAATCACAATCTAAGTATATCTCAAAGCAAACTCTTACAGTGTTGTACCATTGAATTACAAATAACGCTCATCTTGTATGGTCGGGTGATCTACAGCTTCCAAGAGTATAATTGCATTTATTTTGGCTTAGGAAAAATTACTAAATTGTAGGGGTTAAGCCCCCATTAAGAGGTCTTACTAAATCCTAAGAAGTTGAAATTGCAGAAATATTACTTCATTTGTGTCTAATATCTATGGTTAAAATTTCATCAACAGCAAAAATATATGAATTTTCATGGAGGTTATGGCCTCATTTATGCCCCCTCACTTTCAAACATATACTGCATTAAATCTGTTCTTATGCATAGAATATAATTTCCAAATTTCATAAGGATCAGTGCAGTAGTTTTCGAATATATAAGTAACACACGAACACACATAATGACATTGACTTTTATATAATAGATATAAATAGGCACATATACATATATATGTGTGTGTGTGTGTGTGTGTGTATTATATATATATATATATATATATAT
>NC_068986.1:40978490-40979111 GCF_001194135.2 Octopus bimaculoides
TATATATATATATATATATATATATGTATATGTATAAATATACGTATGCATGTATATATGTGTATATATGTGTGTACATATTACATATACATCTATATATATATACATATATATGTACACATATATATACACATATATATATGTATATATACATACATACATAAACATATAAATCTATATATATATATATACATGCATATATATAAATACATACATGTACATATATATTTATTTATGTGTTTCAGCTAAGTGGCTGTGGTCATGCTGGTGCACCACCGTGATTTTCACGTTCCTTGCATGGCTCTTCTCCCACACCTGACATGGTCCAATCAAGAGTTTTGATGGCACATCTGGTGTATAACAGAATTTGACATAGCTGCCCTAAAATGCGTCTCATTACGAGCCATTGGTTCGTCTGGTATCGTGGAGAGGAAAGCGTCAAGTTTTGTCTTGAAGACCTCCGCATCCATGTCTTGCATGTCTCTCAAATGTTTTGGCAGGGCATTGAAGAGCTGAGGTCCTCTGAAACCGAGGCTGCTGCAGTATCTCGTTCTTATGTGAGATGCAGTGGACGGTACCTTTGGCACCATGCAGTGGCGACCCATGCGGGCATTCCTGTAG
>NC_068986.1:40979449-40980425 GCF_001194135.2 Octopus bimaculoides
TTTGATCCCTTGTACGGAATGTCCTCAGTATCCACCCTGCCAGTTGTCTGCACTTTGCTGTGAACTTGACAATGTGCATGTGAAATGATGTATCACTACACATGTTGATGCCCAGATCTCTTACTGTTTGTGGTTCTGGGATTGCAGTACCTCCAGGCCCTGTGTATGCCAGTCGGGAGGTACTTGTGGTCTTGTAGCGCAGTACTTGAATTTTTTTTGCATTGAACTGCATATTATTTTGCTCTGCCCACTCATATATTGCACTTAGGTCATTCTGCAGGCTTACAATATCATCAGGATTCTTTATTGCCTGAGATATCTTTGTGTCATCAGCATAGCTAGTGACAGTGGCTCTCCGAGTGACCGTGAGCATGTCCAGAAGGGCTACATCTATACATATATATCTACACATATACATCTATATATATATACATATGTGAAGATGTATACGTATATATACATTATATATATGTGTGTGTGTGTGTGTGTGTGTGTGTGCTTGTATGAATATGGAGACACACAGAGAATATTAGAGAGAGAGAGGGAGAGAGAATGCGATAGAGTGAACGATTGACCGAAACAGAGAGATAAATAAAGTAAAACTCAAGAAAAGAATGGACAATAAAATAATGATATTGACTGTCAATCAAATATGATAGGGCAGGCATATCATAGAAGGTTTTCGGTTGATTCTTGTGTCAAATGTCGTTGTGTGAGTATGTAATGTCATGGCGGTGTCGTTTACACTTTCTTTACACATATAGCCGGGTAGTTATGTATAGTATGACAGTCACACAGTTTAAACCAAAAGACGACAGATCGGTTTGGAATTTTATGCACACACGCGCGCTTGCACGCGCGCATACACACACATATGCACATGTACAGTCATACACACATACACACATACATATGTGGGTGTATGTGTGTGTATGTGTGTGCCTGTGTGAATATGCATGTATATATATATATATAT
>NC_068986.1:40980547-40981232 GCF_001194135.2 Octopus bimaculoides
TATATATACAGTGTGCTAGAGCTAAATTTGACAGAATGTTTAAAAGGAAAAGAGAACACAATGTCCCATCCAAAAACAAAAGCATTCAAAATAATCAGAAAATGTTGGCTAAATTATGGCTAGTAGATAAGATAAAAAAGGGGTAAAGACCACCTTCAGTCATGAATGACCGTGGGATTGCACCTAGAAAGCTCCCCTCCGAGGCACAAATCTGGGCAAGGTTGTTTATGGAAGACTAGCAGTTACCCATGCATATCACCCTTCCCTCTCCATACCGCCGATGTTATCCAAGAGAAAGGCACAGACCGATACAGCTTGGCACCAGTGATATAATTAATTTCTATAGCTGAGTGAACTGGAGCAAAGTGAAATAGTGTCTTGCTCAAGAACACAACACACATCCCAGTCTGAGAATCGAACTAACCACTGAGAATCTAACCACTGCGAATCTAACCACTGCGAATCTAACCACTGAGCCATGCGCCTTCACTGGTTAGGAGATAATAGTTTACTTAAAGTAGACGTTCCCAGCTTCCATCACTGGTTTCATTTCCTGAACCAAGTGGCGCGTTGTGGTTTTGAACAAAACATTTCATCTCACGTTGCTTTCCATTTGACATATGGTACGCCGTGCACCTGTTCAAGCAACATCGATATGATAGAGCGACCGAGCCAATGTATATAT
>NC_068986.1:40981559-40985127 GCF_001194135.2 Octopus bimaculoides
GTATCTATCTATCTATCTATCTATCTATCTATCTATCTATCTATCTATCTATCTATCTATCTATATAGTTAGCGGTTGTAGTAACCGACTGAGGGATAAAATATCCGTATATACCATCAGTATCCGTTACTTGTGTTATCCCCGGGCAATGGTCTGCAGGGACACCATATACGTCGAGCACAGGTGACAATAGGATAAACAAAAGTTTAACTGGAGCCAATGCACATAATTAGAAAATGGAGAAAAATATAGTTTAACCAGTACGTCGATTGGACCACATTTTAAAGCTTGTTTAAAGCAAGGCATACCAAAGCTAACAGCTGTTTCTAATCAGGTTACCAGAATGCAGTCTGTACATAAATGCGAGAATAAAATTCTTCATCTTCATAGGGCATTCGAATTAAGGCAACACATCTTCATCACAGTGAAAACCAAGAGCATACAATATGAAAAAGAAACGAAGAAAGAAAAGGAAAGAAAACATAACTTAGACAAATAGTCTAGAAGCCCAATATGCACCCTCTCGTGTATAACTTGTAGTATTTCCTAGTCCTGTAATAGCTCACTCTCTCATCTACGCTCTTTGAGCTCGGATGGAAAATAATTGTGTGTGTGTACGTGCACGCGCGTGCGGACGATGGTTTGAGTGTACGTGTGCGTGTGAGTGCTAAGTGAATTGTTTTTATTTTAACGTTAATTCCAGATGATAGTTAAAAAGTTTATTTGCCCTGATAACACCCAGGAAGTGCGTGTGTTTGTATAATCATAAGTGCTTATATGGACAATCGTGTGCACGTCATTCGATATCTAAGTAACTGTGCCTGTAAATATATGTGTGCACCTCACCTTTTCCCGCATTTTTACTTCCTAGGTCCGTAGGAAGGGGCAATGCCCATGCCCTTCACAGATTCTCTTACGCATCTGAAACTGATGTTATTAACTTTCCCCTTGGGCCTTTGTATGTTAACACCCCCAGACAAGACATGAACGACGAAGGAATTTCAGACGGCTGATGTTCTAGGTAGGAAGGACTAGGATTGGTGATAAAATTCATATATATATATATATATATATATATATATATATATATCCTTTTTCCTTTTATCCTTTTATATGTTTCAGTCATTTGACTGTGGCTATGCTGGAGACCACCTTTAGTCGAATCAAATCGAGCCCAAGACTTATTCTTTGTAAGCTTAGTACTTATTCTATCGGTCATTTTTGCCGTACTGCTAAGTAACGGGGGACGTAAACACACGAATATCAGTTGTCAAGCGATGGTGAGGGGACAAACACAGACATACGTAAACACACACAAACACACACACACAAATATATATATATATATAAATTTATCCCAATGCTTAGCTGGTACTTATTTTATCGATCTCGAAAGGATGAAAGAAAAAGTCGACCCCGGCGGAATTTGAACTCAGAACGTAAAGACAGAAAAAATGCCGCTAAGCACTTCGCTCGGCGTGCAAAGGATTCTGCCAGTTCGCTTCCTTATGACTATGTATATCATTTGAATTCAATGCAACTCCTTTTGAGATGTCTGTAGCCTATTTTTAGCTGTAGGTGGACGTACAACGAAATTAATTGTGTGTGTCAGTTTAGTAATTTGTAATATTTCTAAAGATCAATATTATTCTATGCTGCAAAGACAACGACTGCAAAGAGCATTTGATTGCATGTTTTTATGTGCTTTATCTAACATTCTGCATATAATTACCGAGAGTATATTATTATTTTCAAAAGCAAAATATCTGCTTCGTATCCAAGTATAGTTAAATTAATGAAGTTGGTATTTAAATTGGTTTACTGACATAACTATATAATGTATACTATTTCGTCTAGTGTTTCTTGTGATATAGGCTGCATAATAACACATTTCTCCTGTTGGTTTAACTGGAAATACACATGGCGAGTTACATTGCGTTCCTGTACTCTGTTTATTGTGTTCTGATGATTGAAATTTTTATAATCTTTTTATCTTTTATCTTTTATTTTGTTTCAGTCATTGAACTGTAGCCATGCTGGGGCACCACCTTGAGGGGTTTACCAATGGTAATTATTATAATTTATCTCTTTTTCCGGACCGATAAGTTACAGAAACCTAAACAAATTAACACCGGTTATTAAGTGATGGTAGAGTTGCACAAACACAAACACCAAAATGCATGCATACATACATGGTGCAGGAGTGGCTATTTGGTAAGTAGCTTGTTTACGAACCACATGCTTCTGGGTTCAGTCTCACTGCTTGGTACCTTGGGCAAGTGTCTACTACTATAGCCTTGGACCGACCAAAGCCTCGTGAATGGATTTGGTAGACGGAAACTGAAAGAAGCCCGTCATATATATATATATATATATAAATATATATATTATATATATATGTATGTGTGTGTGTGTGTGTGTGTGTGTGTGTGTGTGTTTGTCTGTGTCTGTGTTTGTCCCCCCCACCATCGCTTAACAACCGATGTTGGTGTGTTCACGTCTCCGTAACCTAGTGGTTCGGCAAAAGAGACCGATAGATTAAGTACTAGGCTTGCAAGAAATGAGTCCTGGAGTATATCCACGTCAAGGTTTCTGTCTATTCAATTTGTTCAAACGGTATTGGTTGACATCAGGATATAGTACAAAACGCTTCCCCTGATGTGCCGCGCATGAAACTGAACTCGAAAACCAAATGGTTGCAAAGTAGGCTCTTTAACTACACAGCCATTCCTTCACGTGTTACTATTACTATCATTCAAGAAGTTTACAGTCTTAGCAAACGTGGTAAACAGAGTAGTTTATTTTAAGATATTCCTGTTCTTATGTCTAATCGAGAAATCTTTTTCCTATTGGTGTGATTGCATTTATGGAAAACAGGGGATTCTTGCATATTATCTTTCTGTTCATCTTCCTATTTGGTTGTGTTAGTCAATTATGTTTAATAGCTTCTTTGAAACCACTTGATGCCAGTGGCCTATTGTATTTGTTCGCAACTCTATTGACCATTATAGATGGTCGAAATTGACCATTATAGATGGTCAAAATTCTTAAGATATTCGAAGAGAAGCTTCAATTGCTGGCTATTTATATTACTGACTCATTAGATTTAATGAGCCGTTGAAATTTTGCATTATTAATTTTGAATTTTACATATAATAAGTAACTATTTTAAGGTTATTACTTACAGTAACTTTTACTTTCACTTTCAAGACACTGAATAACTTTATTAGGCCATTCCAAACATATCTGCTGTTTGTTTATATTCATGGAGATCAATAGATCATCCTCTCCAAGTTATGATGATGAACTGTGAATTAAGTGTAAAATATATATTTCCAATCAGGTTGAAAATTTCCACTGAATCACTGGTTCTCATGCTTCCTACCAAAGATCTGATTATAAATTCATTCATTGATATGTTGCCTTCAGGATATACGATAGATTCTCAAGCATGAATTATTGTATGTACATCTCTATCAGTGATGATAGTGTAAAACTTTACGGAATCAAGAGCCTTGTGTAAATATATTGAAAAAACAAGAGTGCGTATAATTTTTTACTCTCCCTC
>NC_068986.1:40985137-40985369 GCF_001194135.2 Octopus bimaculoides
GTTGAAAGAAATACAATTAAACCTTGGGAGAGGCATTATGCCGGTAATAAACAGAGGAGCTAACAAGAAATTTGAGGAGATTGTTGGCAAAGATACAAATGGAACACAACCTAGATACCGTAACAAACAGTGGAATAGACTACAAAGGATTAGTGACAAAACAAACAAAAAGACCACGTGGTACAATACCGACAAGTTCCAGGGAGTAATGTTTGTGGACGCCACGCCACAC
>NC_068986.1:40987985-40990164 GCF_001194135.2 Octopus bimaculoides
ATATATATGTATATGTGCGTGAATGTTTGTGTATGTTTATGTGTGTATGAGTGTGTGTGTGTGTGTACGTGTGTGTGTGTGTGTAAATAAGCACACCCTTATACACGAACTCACACGAACAATTCATTTTCTCCCATCCATCTGTATACATCTCACCTTAATCATATGAACACCGTATGCGAGCCATGTCACAGGAATGAATAACATGAAAATGTGATTACAGTTTTAATTTGCGTCGCAGAAAGAGTGGGGGAAGGGAGGAGGAGGTGGAGGAGGAGAATTAGAAGACTGAAGCAAAGAGGGTGACTGAGAGAAAGAGGATAAGCGGGGAATCTATATAATGTTCTTCATAAAAAATATGATGAAGATGATGACGATAATAATAATAATAATAATAATAATAATAATAATAATAATAATAATAATAATAATAATAATAATAGAAGAAGAAAAATAAAAGAAAGAGCGAAAGCAAAATATAAACGAAGTAAACTCCCCTAACTAGAGGGTCGTTGTCACCATGCCAGAAGTGTCCATTTCTAGTGACCACTGTATATGTGATGAGCGGTGTCTGGGTAGTAGGGTGTGTCAAGTTGCTGAAATATAGCCAAAGCAGCGGCAACTCGCTGGACGGAATACACGGGAGAAGCAAAACGAAACAAAACAACAAAACACAGAACACACGCACAAAAAAAAAAAAAAGAGAAAAAATAGAGAAAAAGAGAGGACAGAAAGCAAATGTTTCACTCAATATTGGTTGACAGCCAATAGTACATAGAACAGTCTGAATACAACAACTGGTCGTCGTCGCCATTAGCATTGCTAGCGAGTTGCCGCCATTACGTTGCTCACTCTAAAGAACGACATTTTCAATGGCAGCTTTCAGGTCTATTTTTTAACGCACACTCTCTTTTCTCTCTCCCCCCTCTCTCTCTCTCTCTCTTTGTCTGTTTCTCTCTTGCCTTCTTTCTCTCACTATTACTCTCTTTTCTTTCACCTCTTTCTCTCTCCTTCTCTCTCTTTCTTAGCATCTGTACGTCTATCCTTCATTCCTTTCAGCTTATCAATGAAACCAGTGAAGGGCCGTGTATTTGGTCGATAGAAATATCACCAAATATTCCTTAAATATTCTACAATCTTAGAAGAAAAAAGACCAGGTTATATTGGATAATGTAGTCCTAGACATACTGTTTAAAAAAAAAAGAGCAAAAACTGGATGATCATTGTAGGAAAGGCATCGATCATAGGTTTGCTCGATCAGAGCTGTACTGGGAACTAAACAAAAACATCTTTATTCGCAGTGAGTCAATCATTCATGGTCTAGACACCTCACTCGCTATTTCGCCATGTTTCATTTATTCGTTATCGTAGTAGAGTTATGACAGCCATTTAAAACGAACATATAATACTGTTATATTGTGACATTCATAAGTTTGGACAACTTTGTATGCCGTGGAGAAAAGAAGAATTTGACGTTTCTTGACTAACTCTTGTCTGGGAGAAAATAAATTTTTCAGTTAAGTGGTTTAGTACTATATAGGCCACGCAATTGAAATTATTTATAAAATACAGCCATAACAATTTCTTCTTTTTATCCCAGACGAGGTGTCACTTCCAAAACGGCAGGCTTTTCCAATCTTCCCAGCATATAAACTTATCAAAACTCAAGAACTTTTGTATAGGGCTCTTGTTAACACACACCACGATAAATTTTCTTTGTTTCTATAGTTGCTTTGTGTTTATGCTGTTTTAAGTCGGCGAATTTTTTCTCTACAAGCATTTATTTTTATTATATCCATTCATTCACCCACCTTTCACTCATGCAATCGCTCAAAGAATCACACACACACCCACTCACTCGTGCTAATACTCAAACTTCACTTGTTCATTTACTCACTCAAAATATTCCATATTCATATTAAAAATGTGGCTGTGTGCTAAGAAGCTTGCTTCCCAACCATGGGCAAGTGTCTTCTACTATAGCCTCGTGCCGACCAAAGCCTTGTGAGTGGATTTGGTAAACGGAAACTGAAAGAATCCCGTTGTATATCTATTTATATTTGTGTGCGTGTGTCTGCGTTTGCACCCCTCCTCATTCATCGTTTGACAACCAATGCTGGTGTGTTTATGTCTCTGTAACAAAAGCGGTTCGACAAAAGACAACGATAGAATAAGTACT
>NC_068986.1:40992696-40993617 GCF_001194135.2 Octopus bimaculoides
GCTGGGGACGATTTGTTCGACTAAGCCAATGGTTTCCAAACTTTTTCGGGTTACATTCCTGGCACCTCCACCCCAAGTAACCATCACAAACGTAGACCTCTTTCTGAAGCAAATTCAAAGCAACTGTATTTCACAAATAAAACTTAACCTAATGAATCCATTATTTTGTTGTTTTTACATGAATCATCACCTCATTATTGCCACCCATTTTACCTGAATTGCTACCCCATTATCGCTCCCTTTTCTTCAACGCCCCCTTGAAACTTTCCACTGCTGGACTAAGCCCTTCAAGGTGGTGCTCCAGTGTGGCCGCAGTCCAATGACTGAATGAAGTAAAAGGTAAGATGTATATGGGTCACTTAATTCTTCCGTTCTCTTACTCTCTCTTCCTCTCTTCCACCCTTTCTCTCCTCCCTCTCCTTTCTCACTCACTCACTCATTCATTGCCTGTCTTGTTCCCGAACTCACCCGTTCTCTCGCCATTCGCAATTCCATTCATTATCATTCACACACTCGTGCGCCCATATCCTCATTTTACTCACAACACATTGTATGCATTTCATTTCATTTCATTTCGTTTTATTATTCTTTGTATTGCATATAATTATTGAAACATAAAAAACTATTTAAATGCCAATCCCCCCCCCTCTCTCTCTCTCTCTCTCTTTCTTTCTCTCTCTCCCTGCTCCCTCGTTCTCGTTCTCCCACTCATTTGCTCCTCTCTTGCACGTTCCCTCCATACCTCTGCCTTCTTGCTTGCTTTCACGTTCACCATATCTTTTTAAGAACTTTCTGTCATTTAGAGCAGGCGCTGCACGAGACGTGACTCATCAACAGGCGGGCCGCATTCCTAAAAACGAAACATTCACGGTAAGTTATTGTTAACCATGTCATTCAGAAAATCCCGCAGACAACAGTTAC
>NC_068986.1:40996906-40998701 GCF_001194135.2 Octopus bimaculoides
TATATATATATATATATATATATGCATGTGTGCGTGCCTGTGTATTTGTATGTATGTGTGTGTGTGTATGTGCGTGCGTGCGTATGTGTGTGTGCATCTGCGTGTTTTCGTGTTGGTCTCTATCCCCTACCACTGCTTTGCGACCGGTGCTGGTTTGTTACGTTCCCGTAAGTTTGTGGTTCGGCTAAAAGAGACTGACAGATTAAGAAGGACTAGGCTTAAATATATAATCACTGGGGTCGATTTGTTCGACTAGAAGAAGTCTCTTCAAGATGGTGTGCCCCAGTCGAATGACCACAGTCTAATGACCGCAGTCACATGACTAAAACTAATAAAAGATTAAAACTAATCAAAACACAAGTTAATCATGATGATACAATACGTGTTAGTATCAATGCTTAATAGATGAAATTCTAGCTATTCTTCCCTTCATCTGTGAATCAGTTCGATTTCTGGTAAAAACCAGATCGCTTTCACTTAAATCGATGATACATTTGCAAAGGTATGACCGTCACAAACTCACCTCCATTTAATATTGATTTCAAATTTTTGCACAAGGACAGCAAGTTCAGGTGAAAGGGGTAAGTCGATTACATCAATCCCAACGCTCAACTGGTCCGAAATTATATCCAAAGGTCTTTTAAAATATGGGGTTTTGTTGTTATTGTTGGCACTCTGTCGCTTACGACGTCGAGGGTTCCAGTTGATCCGATCAACGGAACAGCCTGCTCGTGAAATTAACGTGCATGTGGCTGAGCACTCCACAGACACGTGTACTCTAAACATAATTCTCGGGGATATTCAGCGTGACACAGTGTGACAAGGCTGACCCTTTGAATTACATGCACAACAGAAACAGGAAGTAAGAGCGAGAGAAAGTTGTGGTGGAAGATTACAGCACGATTTTATGACCGCGAGTCCGCTGCCCTAACCACTGGGCCATTGCGCCTCCACTAAAAAGTGGGGTACAACTTCGGTAAATGTAGTCCTAGATATAATGTTTGAAAATATAGAGAGATGGACACGGAAAAACTGCCTTTGATCATTGGTCTGCTCGTTCGGTGCGGAGCTCAGCAACGACTGCAGCCTTTGTTAGAAATCTGTAATAGGACAACGAAATCTCTACATGGTTTCTCAACCTTCTAGAAATAATAACCAAATCTCTCTCAAATCACTCAACAGAATCATAAAAGAAATGAAAGACACATTAGATAGAAGTGATTCGTTTTCATATAATGATCATTACAAACTCTTGTATGGCTTTTGTTGTGATAGCAAAAACAAACGAAAGTTATTCTTTTTTTCATTTTTCTGCTTGTTCTTTATTTTTGTGATTTTGTTTTTTAATTTCTTTCCTTCTTTCTGTATTTTTCTTTCATTTTTTTCTTTCATTTTTTTCTTTCTTTATTTTCTTGCTTTTCTTCATTCCTCTTTCTTCTTTCTTTCTTTCTTTCTTTCCTTCTACCTACCTTTTTCCTTTCTTTCTTTCTTTCTTTCTTTCTTTCTTTCTTTCTGCCTACCCTTTTCCTTTCTTTCTTTCCTTCTTTCTTTCTTTCCTTCTTTCTTTCTTTCCTTCTTTCTCTCTTTCCTTCTTTCTTTCTTTCCTTCTTTCTTTCTTTCTTTCTTTCTTTCTTTCTTTCTTTCTTTCTGCCTGCCTTTTTCCTTTCTTTCTTTCCTTCCTTCCTTCTTTCTTTCTTTCTTTCTTTCTTTCTTTCCGCCTACCTTTTTCCTTTCTTTCTTTCCTTCCTTCCTTCCTTCCTTCCTTCTTTCTTTCTTTCTTTCTTTCCGCCTACCT
>NC_068986.1:40999337-41001422 GCF_001194135.2 Octopus bimaculoides
TGTTTGTTTGTTTGTTTCTTTCTTTCTTTCCCCCTACCTTTTTCCTTTCTTTCCTTCCTTCCTTCCTTCCTTCCTTCCTTCTATCTTTCTTTCTTTCTTTCTTTCTTTCTTTCTTCCTACCTTTTTCCTTCCTTCCTTCCTTCCTTCTATCTTTCTTTCTTTCTTTCTTTCTTTCTTTCTTTCTTTCTTCCTTCCTTCCTTCCTTCCTTCTTTGTTTGTTTGTTTGTTTGTTTCTTTCTTTCTTTCTTTCAAGGCTCCCATAGCCAGCATTCGTCTCATTTCTCAATTCCTGCACAGTAAGTGTTCAGCCATTCTCTTTATACTACGTTCAACTCTGTCGCCTTTCCACCCCTCTGTCTTCGTAGCTCATCTGCTCATTGCTATATCTGTACAGTTATTATTGCCAATATGCTTATCAATAAAGTTGTCGATAACGTCATGTGTTTGCTTGTTTACTTGTTTGTTTGTTTATTTGGTACAGTTTATCTTCGAATATTAGTATTTCTGCATTCACTTCCTTTCGAGCAGAAAAGAAAAGTATCAGTCACATCTAAAGTTTTTCAGTTTAATCATTCCGTGACAAGTAAGATATATTTTGCAATGATATTATTTTTCATTGGATTTTATTTTTATTTCTTTATATTCAAGTAAAGCCAAATACATTATATCGAAGAAATCCTATCTCATTTTCGTTATATGTCATGTTCTCGAAATTTCTACATGATAAAATTGAAACAAATGGAATTTTCTTAACTAGAAGTGAATAAATATGGTAATTCAAGATAGGAAGCCACCTAAATATATAAAATGTTCTGTATTTAAAAGTAAAAGTCAGTTTCTATGGTGGGTCGCCATAGACAAGATGGCGGCAAACATCTAAGCGTTTCAGTAAGAAAGGCCAACACAGTTTATCCTTCTCCGGCATCGGCTACCATATTTACTGATTCAAAATGAAACACTTCCAGTGTTGTTTATTTATGGCAATGTGTATGAGTTACTGTATGTGCATATACGTAGGTACGCATATATGTATGTATGCATGCATGTGTGCACGTATGTATTATATGTGCATATATGTTGGTAGGTATGTATATATGTATGATATACATGTAGGCATACATGCATGTTTGTATGTATGACGCTTGAATGCATACATTTATGAATGTATGTATACAATACGTTTATGTGCGTGCATGCATATAAGTTTATATGTAATCTATATATACGCATGTATGCATGCACATATGTATGTATGCATTCAAATATATATGTAATATGTATATACACGTTCATATATGCGTGCACGTACGCATGCATTCTATTACGTATATATGTAATATGAATATAGGTATCCATGTACGTATGGACGTATGCATATATGCATGTAAGTATGTATCTATGTAAGCTGTTTTCGTTGATTTACCATTTATTTTTATCTGTGAAGTGTTGGATTAAAAATTCAGTTGAAACATTTCACAATTTGATTTCGTTTACATATCACTAAAGAAAGAAAATAAAAATGAACGAAAAACAAAATAATGAAAGCGGAACGCGCCGTTTCTAATATATGAAAGATGATGGTACATACTTTGAAACTAACGACAGCGTATGAGTGGATATAGACAAGTCAGTTTGTATATGCGTGCGAGTGAATGTGTGTGCTTGTTTGTGTGGTGTTTGTGTATGTGTGTTTGTGTGTGTGTGTGTGTGTGTGTGTGTATGTGTGTTTGTGTATATAGTTTGTGTATGTATGTGTGGATATAGACGAGTCAGTTTGTATATGCATGCGTGTGTGTGTGTGCGTGTGTGTATGTGTATGTGTGTGTAGTATGTTGTGTGAAAGAGAAAATAAGATAAAGTTGACAGAATCATCAAAAGCTGAAACAAAGAGCGAAAGTGTGTGTGTCTGTGTGTATCAGAGAGAGAGAGAGAGAGGGGGGGAGAGAGAGAGAGAAAGAGAGATAGAGAGAGAGAGAGAGAGAAAGAAAGAGAGAGAAAGAGAAAAAGAGAGAGAGAGAGAGAGAGAGAGAAAAAGAGAGAGAGAGAGAAAAAGAGAGAGAGAGAGAGAGAGAGAGAGAGAGAGAG
>NC_068986.1:41001669-41007099 GCF_001194135.2 Octopus bimaculoides
GAGAGAGAGAGAGAGAGAGAGAGAGAGAGAGAGAGAGAGAGAGAGGCAGGGAGAGAGACAGAGATGAGAAAATTTGCAGAAGATAGCAAAACAAAAAGTGTAAAAGCAAAAGGAAATATCAATAATAATGATAATGATGATGATGATGATTCGAAACTAAAATCAACAAACGAAATTATTTTCATTGAAATAAACGCTACTCAAAAAGCGCGGTGACGGCAAAACCATCATTTGGACAGTACGAGTTGCGTCGGTTGTCGATTACTTCTGAAGATACTGTATGGCTTTATCAAACATTCAATGACATTAAATACTCATAAAAGCACAAGATAGACGGGAAATCTTTCTACACCTTTATTTATTTTGCTTTGGTCTTTCTTCCTCTCTTGGGCGATTTTCTCAGCAGACAGATAGATTTTCAAGTAGACACAAGCACCGAAAAGCTAATAGAAGAGTCCTCCTATGGCGATTGCTAAAACAAAAATAAAACAACAACAACAACAACAAAAATAAAATACCAACAAAACTTGTAGACGTTTGAGCAGGGATATAAAGGAACAAAGAACTTTTTTTTAAAAATTCTTTTAATTGCCACGACTTGACGTTCTACTATATATTACCAAAGTGACAGTATGGCTAGACAACATTATTCGGACAATTTTCCAATGACTTCTACTCAACGTCTTTAACAGACATTAAACAAACGAAGAAAATTAATTTCAGCTATGAGTAGATTTGAACTTGACTTCATTTCGCCCTGGAGATTATTGCTTTATCGATGAACTAAATCGATAATCTCTGGTCTCTGTTTCTCTTTCTCACTCCCTACTCTCACTTTCACGCTTGCTCTATATGTCTTTGTCTCTCTCTTTCTCTTTCGCTCCCTCTCTCACTCATCCTCTGCCTGTCATCGTCTCTCTTACTCTCTCGTCAAACAAGAAGATATTGTTTTGTTGTCTCTTTTTCAAGATCAATATTCTATGCACAGAAGTTAACATCTTTAATTTGAAAGTCTCCAAGTTATAGGTAAATAATTTTTCATTGATATATATATATATATATATATATATGCTGACCTCCCCTGTTCGAAGGTTATAAAGGACACAGGTTTCGTGTGTCACATAGCTAGCTAGAGGCGATGGCTTCTTGGAGCTAATTCACGGCAGCTTTCGTCCTAATTTTGGGACTGCCATGTTGGCTTGGCGATAACTATTAATTTCCAGTACCGCTGCCGTAGTCTCCTTTAGAGAGACTTAGAAATATTAATAACTCTATTATATATATATATATATATATGTATATATGTGTGTGTGTGTGTGTGTGTGTGTGTGTGTGTGTGTGTGTGTGTATCGATATAAGAAGCCGTTTATTATAATTATGGATAAAATTGGCTTCAAATTTTGGCACAAGGCCAGCAATTTCAGGGGAGGGGTTAAATTGATTACATCGATCCTAGTGTTCAGCTGGAACTTATTTTATCGACTTCATGCTAAGCACTTTTTCCAACACCATAACGATTCTACCAGTTTGTCGCCTTGTAATTATGGATTATATCATCAACTAGTTATTGCTATCAAAACTTTCAAGTTAAACGCTACATAATCATACAACATATTGCTTATAATCACCACAGACATCAACAAAAGCAAACAATCTATGGAGACGTAGTAAGTGTGTGGTGATTCCTATGAATGACAGTAATTTGCAGTTATGAGTGCATTAATATGTGAGAATCCCATTTAAGCCGAATATTTTCTTGTTAATCATCAAGAATATATAACACTCGCAGAAAAGGAATCAGATCTCTTCAGCTTCGCTCACAGATTTTAAAAAATTATCTTTCTTTAACTAAACAGCTTGAAACTTCGTGTACTAGTGTAATTTCTCACGCTGAACACGGTTTACGTTCAATATTTTTGACGTTATTTCTTGTTAAAGAGGTCGTATTTGCCTAATTTTAACCAATCAACGATGTGTATTCAGCTGAAGAAAGCTACGGCTGTATGCGACAGTAATTGAAGAGCAACAATTTCCAAGTCATCTCAACTAAATGTCACCACTCTGTTCTATTTTAGTTTTATTTACTGCTTGTGTTGCATATTACACGCTTTTATTTTGCTTTACTATCACCTCTTTGTACATTTGCATTTCACCACTCGTACAAAGAGGCGATCGAAAAGCAAAAAAACAAAACAAAAAAACAAACAAACAACAAAACAAAACGTGTATATGCAACACAGGCAGTAAACAAAAATAAAATAGAACAGAATGGGGACATTTAGTAGAGATGACCCAGAAGTTGTTGCTCTTCGATTACTATCGCATACAGCAATAGCTTTCTTCAGGTGAATACACGTCGGTGCATACAGCAATAGCTTTCTTCGGGTGAATACACGTCGTTGATTGGTCAAAATTACCCAAATACGACAACTTTAACGCGAAATAATTTGTAAAATACGAAATTTTGTCAAATATGTTGAAAGTAAACCGTGTTCAGCGTGAGAAATTACACTAGTATACGAAGTTTCAAACTGTTTATAGTTAAACAGAAAAAAATGATTTTAAAATCTGTGAGCAAAACTGAAGAGATCCAAGGAGTCATACGCTATGAGTGACGGTATGAGGATCAATGAGTGAGACGAGAGTTTGAGTGGCAGGGGGAAGAAGAACAACCAGGACGGATTATATTTTTACGTATCAATGCTAGAAACGTCTTCTGATTCAAGTTAAAACATTAGAATTAAAGTGTGTCCTATCTTATCATCCAGTGATTACATGTACCTTACCTTTAATGCTATGAAGACCAACGTAGAAGGGCGGTAACAGAAAAGCAATCTTGCTGGCTTGCTGGTCTGTACTGCGCAACGCAACAATGTAACAAGATATCTTTTTATAGTTGAAGTACTTGAAATGAGTGTTTCCCAACCTGGATGCAAAGCTTTCATGGAATGAACGCAACACGCCCAGATAAAATACTTTCAAAACGACGCTTAAAGTAAGATTAGCCTTTATATATGTGTGTGTTAGTGTATGTGTTCTGTGTGTGTGTGTATGCACACACGCGCGTGCGTGTGAATGTATGTGTATATGAATATATGTACATACATATATACACACCTACAGTTATGTTTACAAACGAAAGAAAAGTGCACTCTGTACATGGTATGGGTAGGTTATATAAGTGTGTGTTTGTGTGTGTGCGCCTGCGTGAGTATATGTAGGGAACCATCTTTAAGCCAGATATCAGATAAGAGATCTAAGCGAAGAAAAATGGTTCCAGTTATTTCCCCTCAGCAATCCTTCAGTGTAAGTGTTGCAAGAATGTATATCTCGGATGTGCTTTTCGAGTGTTACACATTCACCAAAGATGGTCACTAAAGATGGTCAGTTCAAATGAAGTGTTAAAGTTCGGACAATAATCTAACAATAGGAAACTATTATTCTGTCCCCTATTATAAGTATTATGGTAGTAGCTCTAAGGTAGCTTTGTACACTTCGTAACTAGTTGTATCATATCGTGGTCAGATAATGGGAGAATATGTGGACCAGCAAAATAAAACCCGAAAGCGAGTGACACTTCCACCTGTACACATTGTATTTGTTACTCTCTTTTAAGACCCATTCTATTTCTTTCTGAATCCCCATAGCTAACTAGTCTTTAATTCATCTACTATATGAATTCATTCACTCCTGACCTTGCTTCTCACTATTTATATTTAGCCTGTAACCTATATATAACTTACTTTCTTTTTTATTCATTCGCTTTTAACTGCTTCCCTTCTGTAAATGCTACGTGTCTCCTGGTGAGTAACTATATGTATAAATTCGCAGAAAATTTATTAACTGAAACATATTTCTTCCTGAAATAATTATATTTTCCAGTATCATTATATAATCTGGCAATTATTTGTTTTCAAATCTAATAATACACGCTCAGATACAAAGAACGAACAAGCCTTAAGTGAGTATCTTTCTTTTTGAGTAATAAATAAATCAAACTAGTAAGTAGGAAGATAGGTACAATGTGACAGTGGCCATCGTACGTAACCATGTGTTACTCAGCGATTTTCAATAATGTTTCAATGATGAGACATCTTTCAGTTATGAATTTTATAACATGGCTTCAGGGGTGAGTAACAACCCCCCAAAACAAGCGTGACCCCGTTGGTGAATGAAATATTGGAACTTGTAAGGAAGTCAGAGGCAGGAGCTTCAGTGGCGAATGTTTGAGAAGAGTATAATGTTACAAATTAAATAATTTGGGGCATATACTAGGCTATAGATAAACTCACTACCTTTTGATGCTGATTTCAAATGTCTCCGAGCTCGACTTTGCCTTTCATCATTTTCAGGGTCGATAAAATAAGGACTTGTTGAGTACTGGCGTCAATGTAATCGACTTATCCCCCGCCCCACCAAATTGTTGGTCTTGTGTCAAAACTTGAAACCAATATAATGTTGATACAAATTCTAAATAATCATCTGTTGCTGCACGTAAGTGCTTGAGTTACTAGAGATACAAATTTCGAAGAGTGACACAGTGGTTCATTCATTAAAGATTAAGAGTGTCATAGTGGTTCATTCATAACAACTCTCGTGTTATGGAAATTCAAAAGGCTACCACCAAGTTAACTAGGTACAAGAGCATCAACAATTTCGCAACTTGTGTTTGGTGGCTGTGATGATTTAGAAATTGCTTTGGAATAGGTAACTAGATAGGTGAAGCAAGTAGCGCACAACCACGGAAAACGAACAAAACGTGAAGAGGTTAAATGACTTACTTAAATGTGAAGGGTTCCCTAATTTCCCAGCTGTATAATGGAGATGAAAGCGAGTTGTATTAGCGGTCACTACTCCAGAATATTCAAACTTGTAACAATGAATATCCCATACGTGGCAATAAAGGAAGGTTTGTCGTTCTAGGTATGTACCTTTTAAGGTTAATGGTGTTAGATAGGTTAGCACGGATAGGAGTTTTAAAGAACATAATACACTGACTATCAGTGTACTATTTCCATTCCAAGACATCGTGGATGTCGTTGGATGAATCTGAGTTTCCAGATTTGTTCTTCTTATGAACTTCTTGGGGCTTCGCAAGAGGTTTTGGCGAACCCGCTCAACCGTCTCTTCCGATGTTAGTGGTCGTCCAGATCCTTTTGCCCTGCACAGACAGATTTCCTCTTTTAATTTTTTGTGCCATGTCCAAATCTGCATTGCCGTTGGTGACTTTTTCTAGAACTCTCTCATAAATGCACGCTGCACAGTCTTGTTCGACTGTGTTCGAGCATACTCCAACACACAAAACACCTTTTCTCTTACAGTGAATGCCATTTCTATCCCTGAAAAGATAAACATATCAAACATAAAGCATAAAACCTTGACCTGTTTCTACACATGCTATTAAAATTTGAAGTCATTTGAGCAAGAACT
>NC_068986.1:41008005-41008668 GCF_001194135.2 Octopus bimaculoides
GTGTGTGTGTGTGTGTGTGTGTGTGTGTGTGTGTGTGTGTGTGTGTGCATACATATATACATATATAGCATTAATGCCCGTCGTTGATTGTGTAATTGCTTTAACTCTTTCTCGGGAGTTACATTCAAAGTGTTACTATATAGAGAGATTTACTCCTCCTGTATGTGTGTATTTTATAAGAAAAAGAAATAATAATTGAAGTAGAAAAAAGATCAATTTCATACACGAACTTCTGTTTGTTTATTATACGACAATAATAAGTGAGTTGTATGTGTTATTCTATATATCAATACAGTAATGGCAATTACATATTACACAAGGCTTTGGTCTGCATGGAACTGTAATGAAAGAAAATTGCCCAACGTGCTGCACAGTGGGATTGAACCCAAGGCGACATGGTTGGAAAGTAAGCTTCTCAACCATACAATTTTCGATGAGACATTTTCGAGATACATTCTCGATGATATACTCCTTGATACAATATGTTTAACTAAAAGATGGGATATTTACGACGAGAAAACCTTTGATTTTAATATTTACTCGAGCAACGCATCAACTAACAACGCTACACCATACAGAGTGTTCCAGAATTAATTATCTGTTTCAATGAAATTGAGCAAATTAAAATAAAAAAACTGACTGAATTTTATGTTTATTACCAAA
>NC_068986.1:41014954-41017730 GCF_001194135.2 Octopus bimaculoides
TATATATATATATATATATCATAAAAGGGTAAAATCAACATTAATTTTACCAGGTGGTCAGTGCGGAAATAAAAACCTCATACGTAAATTTTACAAAATATTTTATAATTATATTCATAATTATAACAAGGGATCGGCTTTACGCCTCACCATGCACTGCAAGAAATAGACATTTAAGCCTCTATTACTACCTTAAAATCTCCGAGAATAACACACTATATTGTAGGCGAACAAAAGAAAAATAATGAATCAACAAGGTTCGGTTAACTGCGTAAAAGATCCTGTTTCAAGCTTAAAGTAAAAAAGGCGTAGCTGTGTGGTAAGAAGCTTCCAACCACATGGTTCCGGGTTCAGTCTCACTGCGTAGTACTTTGGGCAAGTGTCTTCTATTATAGCCTCAGGCCGACCACAACCTTATGAGTGGATTTGGTAGAAGGAAACATATATATATGTATGTATACGTGCGTGTGTGTGTGTCTGTGTCTGTGTGTTTCTCCCCAACCCGCCATTGTTTGACAACCGATGTTGGTGTGTCTACGTCCCCATAACTTAGCGGTTCAGCAAGAGACCGAGAGACAAGGTACAAGGTACAAGGTACAAGGCTTACAAGGTACAAGGTACAAGGTACAAGGCTTACAAAGACTAAGTCATGAGGTCGATTTGTTGAGCTAAAGGCGGTGCTCCAGAATGGCCGCAGCTAAATGACTGAAAGAAGCAAAAGAATATATATTTCTGCAACTTTTCAGATACTGACAGGATGTTCTGTAATACTTCGAGTGACTTCTGGTCGAGGGCTTTGTACAGCTCTACAGGAATGCCATCCTTGTCGGGTACTTTATCAAAGCTTACCTTCCTTATGGCAGAGAAAAATATGAGGGCTGTCCCTCATATAAAAGTGAATATAATTTCTTATTAACTGATATAGCTCGTTCGATATAGGATACACATTGTCATGGTAAATGTAAACTATTTTCAGTTTCTCGTTCGGTCTCGTCTTCCCAATGGCTTCGCCAAGTTTTTTGAGTGTCTCAATATATTGTTTGCTGGTCATGTTTTAAGCCACATTCTAGAAAATCAAAGAGAATGATGCCATTATTATCCTCAAAATAGTCGGTATGATATTTTGTGCGATTGCAGACTCTTGGACTTATTAAACCTTGGAGATGTGACACCATTCCATCAATCCGCTTCCAAATCATAAAGATACGCCCATGTTTCATCACTTGTCAGCAAATCAGGATGGCTTGAAACGATTCCAGTAGAAAAGAGCTGACTTTCACACTTTTCATCTTCAAATCGAGTGGTAGCTGACGAGAGACCCAACTTATACACACTTCCTAATATTCAAAGTCTCCCACAATCTTCTGCATTGCATTGTGACCACAGTTCAATTGTACAAGTTCATGGATCCACTAATCTGAACGCATTAATCATTTAATCTACTCTGATGATTCATGTCAGTGGTCGCAGCTGATAATCCACCACTGCATAGTTTGTCTTCAATGCTGGTTTCCCCGTCTTCAAATTTCATCCATCTGTTCAAACTGCTTTTGTCAGTGGTGTCATATTCAGAAACAACCTATAACCCTCTGTGGATGTCGGACAGCGTGCATCCCTCCTTTGTTAAGAACTCAATGACGACACAACGCTTCGGCTTGGAATTCAGTATTTGCTTGTTATGAAAAAGAACAGAAAGAAGAGTTATTCTAATAACATGTGTAATTTGAATGACTGTTGTGAGTTAATAACAGGTTATGCCTATTTTTTTTATTAATTCGGGACTACCTGGAATATCAGGCATCATCTTGCTGTTGTTTAACATCAATCTAGCCATGGTCGAGAACATCTATGATTAATGATGTCCTATCAATGATTGTCCTATTTTTGCTCTTTTTTCAGAACCCCGTAGACCCCTCTTTAAGACCGTTAGGCGTGATTAAAGGTAGATTTGATTGCCATTTTTAGCAAAGCTGTGTGACCACGTAGAAGCTTTCTCGTTCACTTGTCTAGGTTTATTGTGTCTTTAAATTGGTAAATTGACGTTTCGTATATATTCGAGCAGCTACAGAACTATTAAATTTAAATTTAAATTTTCAAGCGTATTTGTCTAAAGTGTGATACAAGAGCATGTACTCTCTCTTTTTTCTATCACCCCGCTCTTTCGCAACCTCCCCTTCTCTTTTTCTGTTTCTCATTTTCATTCATTTCTCTTTCCTTTTATCTGTTTTCTATTTTTGTCAAAGTTTAAATGCATCGTCTCCATCGTTTATTTATTAAATTACGTCGTTATAAACAAATAAACAGAAGAACATTTTTTTTCAATTAATATAGTTGAAATATGCTATTTTTTATTAGAAACATTGGAATGTTCTATTTAGGCGATTGTTTAAAAGTCGTCAGAGTGAAAGAGAAGGAAAGAGAAAGAGAGAGAGAGGGAGAGAGAGAATTATTGTTATTGAGTTTTAGTAGACAGGAACCAGAAAGAAAGGAACAAAAAAGATATTGGCTTCTAATGTGTAAGTGTAATCAGTGCACGCGCGCACACACACATACACACACGCACACAATCATTGTACATGTTTCTATGTGTGTATGTATGTATACGTACCCGTCTGTATATGTGTGCGTATATATCTACATATATGCGTGTGTGTGTGTGTCTCTCTCTCTCTCTCTCTATATATATATATACATATATATACATTTATATATATGCATATGCATATGTATATATATATATATATATATATACATGTAAATATATATACATATATAT
>NC_068986.1:41017772-41022158 GCF_001194135.2 Octopus bimaculoides
TATATATATATATATATATATATATATATATATATATATATATATATGTGTGTGTGTGTGTGTGTATATATATATATATATATATATATATACATGTAAATATATATATAAATGTATATATACACACACACACATTTGTATGCATGTATGTATGTATGTATGTATGTTTGTACGTATGTAGTATGATCTGTGTATCATACTTGAATTATATACATTGTTGAAAACCTGATATACTGCGGTATTCATTTCGAGACAGCATCTCTTATAGACGTGGAAGCTGCCGGAATATAGACAAGTGGACAGGAAAATCGAACAAAGACAATTGGAAGGTACTGATTCTATAGGCTCAGACATCTTAGACTGCGTTTAAAGAAAGACAACTTGATTAATTGACATAAATTTATCCAATAAGAACACCACTTCTAACTTCTGGTTCGTAGACATTTTGTCTCCTCTCTTCAGCTGTATTACCGGTTCTATAGTGGTTTCTATACTTCCGAGTTAGCTGGCCTTACACTACCGTCTATCAAATTCTCCCGGCTCTCTCGTGTCTATCCCTCTCATCAATTATGAAAAATCCATTACACTCTTTCTGTCCAAAGCGATGACTCTGTAAAATTTTCCTCTAAAATCTTCCTGTATTTCAATGATAAATACTCCGAACCTGCACGTGCGTATGCGTTCGTGTATGTTTATGCACGTGTGCGTGTATTTGTATGTTTGTGGGTGCGTGTATATGTGTGCACGCACGCATTGTCCTGTAATTTCGTGAGTCTCTGAGATATCCCTACATGCTCCATCTGTATGTAGTGACATTGAACTCAGTGTAATCGACTTACTTCCTCCATGAACTTGTGCCAAAATTTGAAATCATTATTATCATTATTGTTGTTTTTGTTATTGCTAAAGCGGCGAACTGGTAGAATCATAACAGTGTCGGACAAAATGATTAGCGACATTTCTACCCGGCATTTCTTCCGAGTTCAAATTCCACCGAAGTCAGCTTCGCCTCTCATCTCTCTGGGATCGATAGAACAAAGTACCAGCCAAGTTCTGGGGTCGATGCAAATGGCTTCTCCTTCTCTTAAAAATTGCTGCGCTTGTGCCCAACTTACAAAGAATTAAAAGCGGTGAGCTGGCAGACAAAATGCTTACTGGCAGTTCTTCCGTCTTTACATCTGAGTTCGAATTCCACCGAGGTCGACTTTGCTTTTCATCCTTCCATGGTTGATAAAATAAGTACCAGTTGGGTCGATGTAATCAACTAGGACCTTCCTACCACCTACAAGACTGCTCGCCTTGTGCCAAAATTAAAACCATAGCTATTATTATGGCAGAATCGAGGTCGACTTTGTCTTTTATCCTTTCGGGGTCGATAAATTAAGTACCAGTTACACACTGGAGTCAATGTAATCAACTATCCCCTCCCCCCAAAATTTCAAGCTTTGTGTCTATAGTAGAAAGGATTATTATGGCGGAATCGTTAGTCCGCCGGGTGAAATGCTTCGTAGCATTTCATCGTGCATCTGTACGTTCTGAGTTCAAATGCCGCCGAGGTCTACTTTGCCTTTCATCCTCTCGAGGTCGAAGAAATAAGTATCAGTTACGCACTGGGATCCCCAAATTTCAGGCCTTGTGCCTTTAGTCGAAAGGATTATGTGGAGCTGATGTTTGCTAATTTGAGAATCACTGGTTTAATGTATAAGCTACCACTCAGTTGCAGTTGGTAGCCATGGATTAATTATTCATTTTACACTTAACGAGAGCACCTCAGCATTTGATATTTATCGTTGTTCAAATTTGGTCTCTTTTTCATTTTCAGAGAAAGCAGCTTAGTGGCATGTCCAGATTTTTGTCTTTATCGAGTAATCATCTTTTACTTATTTCAGTCATAAAATGATTCTTAGTCGGATTAAGCGAACCCAATACCATTTTTTTTCTTTGTAAACCTAGTACTTATTCTATTGTTCACTTTGCCGAACCGCAGGATTTCCGGGTGTAAACACACCAACACTAGCTGTCAAACAGTACTGGGATACAAACACAGACACAAAGACACACACATACACATCGAGAGAGAGAGAGAGAGAGAGAGAGAGAGAGAGAGAGAGAGAGAGAGAGAGAGAGAGAGAGAGAGAGAGAGAGAGAGAGAAAACAGGCTTCTTTCAGTTTCCGTCTGCCAAATCCACTCACAAGACTTTGGTCGTTCCGAGGTTATAGTAGAAGACAGCTTCTCAAGGTGTCACGCAGTGGGACTGAACTCGGAACCATGTGCTTGGGAAGGAAGCTTCTTACTACACAGCCACGCCTGCACCTATGGTATGGTAAGTTTTTGTTTTTTTTTTCATTTTATTCAATTATCTTTTTATTTCTTTCGTTTTATTTCGGCCATTCTCGATCATTCTTAATTGCTGCAGAGTGACAACTACAGCAGGACAAGTACATCAGCACATTCAATGTTTATAAATTAAGGCCTTTTACTTTTATTGTGTGTTTGTCAGCCATATTGACCGACAGCCCGATAGCATTACCTCTGTAGATTTTCTTTTGATTCTCGCTGTAAACACTGTACCCCATTCAGTATCCGACTATAAAATAGGATAAAGACTGGGTTTTTAATGTTTTTTCACTTCCCATTTGATTATATCTGATTGCAAGCAACAGTCACGCACGTGCTTTAATGGTAACAGTAACGCATAGTCGGGTTGTTAGTAATGTTGTTGTTGTTACAGCTGCTACTGCTGTGATTCGTGCTTTTACTGTTTCTGTACTAAGGGTGATACCAGCTGGGACGTTGTTGGTGTACCGTTGTTTATATATTTTCTTGATCACTAGAATATGAGAGAACTAGTGATGATTTATACAATTGTCCGAACTTGCTTCTGTTATTTAGGAAATACTCCCCCCGCCACAACCTACTTCTTATCTATAAAAACTCCTCGCTGCCATAGTTACTTAGAGCTGAAATGTGTGTAGCTGAGACTATTATGTGTAGCTGATCGATCTACCTGTCTTAGCCTTTTGGATAGAACAAGTATAGACCCTGTTAGTTCCAAAATGGTCACTACATATTTCTTAATTAACTCAAATTCTCATAAAAATTTGCTATTCTTATAACCAGCGTCATCGTCAACGGTGATACTTGACGACTAATTTAAATACAAGGGCAAAATTAGAAAACAATAATATATGAAAGAAGCCCGTCGCATATATGTATATATATATGTATGTGTGTGTATATGTTTGTGTGTCTGTGTTTGTCCCCCTAACATCGGTTGACAACAGATGCTGGTGTGTTTACGTCCCCGTAACTTAGCGGTTCAGCTAAAGAGACCGATAGAATAAGTACTAGGCTTACAAAGAATAAGTCCTGGGGTCGATTAGCTCGACTAAAAGGCGGTGCTCCAGCATGACCACAGTCAAATGACTGAAACAAGTAAAAGAGTAAAAGAGTAAAAAGAGTATATATATATATATATTCTTTTATACGTTACAACCCTAAGGTAGTAGTCATGCTGGAGCCCCGCCAGTGTAATCACCTTTTCAATGACCAATTTTATGTGATTAGTTTTTGGTAAAGGAGAGCGTTCGACACATACACACATGTATGTATGTATGTATGTATGTATGTACAGGGTGCGACGGGTAAATGGTCGCCATTTTAGATATTTAATTTCGCACATGCGTATTGTTTTTGATTTTGTCGACTATATAGTATAGGAGGGTCAGTTGGGCACCGTCTGCGAGAAAAACAACACCATGACGCAATTCACTCTATCAGAAATTTGGAAATGACATGTACTGCATGGCACTCGCGCCGGAATCTCCAATACGAAATTTCAGAGTGTTTCGGTGTCTATCAGAGGACAGTGCAGTCTGAGGACATGAACAAAGAGTGATAAAAATCAAACATCCAGCCAACATCATGGTGCTTGGAGTGATCACTAGTGATGGCGACGTTATGCCTCCATTCATTTTCTCACACGGAGGACTGCATCAGATGCCGGTAGGAGGTACTGCTGCTCTGGGTCAAGAGGCTGGCTGTTGGAAGACTTTATGTTTGGCAACAGGAATCTGCACCATGCCACACAAGCAGGAGAACCCAGTCATGGCTGTCAGACAATTTTTGTGATCACATCACCCCGAACATCTGACCACCTAACTCCCCAGACTGCAACCCTCTTGATTATTATCGGCGAGGAACAATTGAGCGAGAGACTAACAGACTAACAGAACTTCATGTAACACAAAAGATGAACTGAAGACAAGAAAACCAACTTAAACAAGGAGACCGTCTAAAAGAGTTGCAGGAGATTCCGAAGTCGTCTGGAGGCCGTGGCTGAAGTCAATGGTGATTTTATTTAATAAAGTCATTCTTTAGTATTT
>NC_068986.1:41024754-41028071 GCF_001194135.2 Octopus bimaculoides
CCCATCGTACGAGCCGAGACTCATGCGAATTTTTGTCTTGAAGTAAGAGCGGAAATCCGCAGTACGAGCACACAAATCATCTCATCTTTAAAGTAATTCGGTTAATAAAGCCAGTTTACATATTTCTTTTGCATTCTTTTTTTTATAATTGTCATTTTACTTGTAACTACACCTTTTCTGTTTTAAAACCCATAAAAAATATTTTTGAGTGGTTTTGGGGGTGCTGGGACGGATTAATTATATTTTTGTTAATTTCAATGGGGAAAATTAATTTGTTAAACGAGTAAATCGTAAGACGAGCTCGGTCATGGAACGAATTAAACTCGTACTACGAGGTATCACTGTATATATAACTTAGATATGTTTCGGTCAAAGATTGGGCCAAACTATGTCTAACTTGATAACACCACTTGATAGGATCTGTTAAGTCATTTTAAAGTTAAGTTTTGTAGTATCATGGACCATTCAAGTAAGGAGTTGTTGACTGACATATATCTGGATACAGGTGGCTTATCTGGCATCTCTTAAAGAAATTTGTCCAGGTTTCGTTCGAAGGTGATAAGATCTTTTTCTTCTTTTATTTGTTTTGAGATAATATTAAATAGAGTAGGACCTGTTGAGGAAAAGAAATTGTGTTGCAGTGGATTAATGTGTTGTGAGCCCGAATTGTGTAGGGGTGACCCCAGCCTTAGATGAATTCTGAATTTAATATTAAAGTCGTTTGGGCAATGCTGGTAGTATATTCTCCACATGATGTGGCACTTACAGCGACGCTGGAAAGAATAAAGCTTTAATGTTTTAAGTCGGTTCCAATTATCAAGATCAGCCAGGCCTTTTATATTTTTTTAGTGTTTGCTCTCTGGTTTCTCAATTCTCGTGATGTTTTGTTTGGTTTGGAGAGTGGGGATTAGTATTCTGGGTGTGGTTATACAAAGGAGGAGAGAGGGAGATGATGACATTTTGCTCTCTGGGCCAGGAAGTTATGAGAATCCAGGAGCTCATCCTATGAACCATATCGACTTTTTTGTTACTGTGAGCACTCCTGCCAAGACTGATGTCAACAATTGCTCCTAAATCCCTGATATTATTGGATACTGTGAGCAGTTTTCCTACAGAAAGAAAATCTGATTGTTTGAGCGCATTTTTTCTTATCGAAAGTGCATGAGCTCAAGTTTTAGCCTTATTAATATGAATAAATGAATAATAGAAAGTGGACTGAGCAACTCGCTTTATTACATAACACTACAATTGTTTCAACGTAGATTCACCAGCAGAAACACTGAAGCATTACATAAAATGGCAATTATCATTATTATCATTCTAGCAACGAGCGTAGGCTCGAAACGTAAAAGACTTTCCCACTTCCCGAACGTTAAACTAATACATCTGTTTGTTGTTTACACATCCGTTTTCGTCTTTTTTCTTCTTTTTTTTTGTAAATTCCAACTATATATATATATATATATATATATATATATATATCATTAATGAAGAGTATGCGACGTAGTAACCTTTAATAACCCACAAGTCTTCGTGCGATTCAGTTCCAGGTAGATGCATGCAGTTTTTCTTCAGTACTTTGTTAAGTGTAAAATAGAGGCAGGCCAGGAACGGTGGACTTTAGTCGTTACATCAACGGCCTGCCGTCGAAGTAGATACGACTTTGAGTGTGATCATGCAAAGCTGTGTGATTCCGGGCAGATCTATTCACTTCCATTTCATTCGATTTTTCGTAAAGATGGTGGGTAATAAACCCTGCTTCGGCAGGGTTATGACCCACTTGAATCACTCAAAGGTTCACAGTAGGGTCGGTCTCAGTGTAGCGAGTATCAGTACCGTTTCTATAGGCTGAATCATTTCAGTATACAACAGCGTCTTATCGGTGATGAGACATTTGTCAGAACCGTTTGAGATCACGCGCTCGATCTATCAAAGCTTTTCTTTTTCCTCGGTCTAGTGCCTTTAAGCTCTTCGACCATTGCTACGGAAGCTAGAGCTATTGTGGAGCATTCCGTACTGTAACGAGGATGCCTCGTTATGCACGGATGACGTTAGTGTAAAGATAGGGTCACCATGGAAATCGAAGTGGTTGGCATTATACTGAAGGACCGTCAACCGAGTGTGTCAGAAATCCTCGCAGATCAATGAAACTGTTCAGCCTGTACTCATTCAATATCCGAGCTTTATTGACTTCTGGAGTTATATCGAGTAGCTATTACCGTGTACAAGTTGAAAGCGGTTATTAGCCGAGTCCATTGTGAAGATCGTCCTGCCTATTTGCTTTGGCTGGGAATGGCAAATTAGTTTTACTTTGTCTGGAGTCTGGAGCAAAAGAAGTTATGTGAAATACAAGATCGAAAAGTCTGAGAGTAGAGACTTTCTTCTTTGATCAAGCCCGCATTAACCTCTTTAAGTAACGCTTAGATAGAAATGAGAGGGTAGAGTTAGAAGTGGTACCCTCCGGTAAATATATTGAAATGTGGGTGGGAGACATAAGTATGGCCTGAATGAATGAACCAGATAATACAGCTGGGAGAGGGCTAAAAGCCAAATCCTGTATCTGAAGATTTCCCTGAGGAACCCTAGGAGATTATCTAACTACTGGAAAATTTCATTTCATTTCTCTTAAAAAAACTGGAACTCCGACGAGGTTTCAGTTGATCCAATCAATGGAACAGTCTGCTCGTGAAATTAACGTGCAAGTGTCTGAGTACTCCATGTACACATGTACCCTTAACGTAAATTTCAGGGAGATTCAGCGTGACACAGAATGTGAAAAGGCTGGCCCTTTGAATTACAGGTACCACTCATTTTTGCCAGCTGAGTGAACTGAAGCAATGTGAAATAAAGGGTCTTGCTTAAGAGCACAATTTCTATTTATACTACTGGTTTCTCTTGTCCGATTCTCTTCATTCACCAACACTGCACAACGTTTTGTTCTCTTAATATCTCCTCATCAATGGTCATCACAGAAGTTACTGTTGCCGTTTAGTGGCAGGTCGACGCTGACCAAACCGATTTATGATTAACGTGTTCCAGATGTGGTAATCATGCATTTTCAGATAAAGTCTATCACAGATTACAAGATCTAAATAATACCTTACTCTTTTACTCTTTTACTTGCTTCAGTCATTTGACTGCGGCCATGCTGGAGCACCGCCTTTAGTCGAGCAAATCGACCCCGGGACTTATTCTTTGTAAGCCTAGTACTTATTCTATCGGTCTCTTTTGCCGAACCGCTAAGTTACGGGGACATAAACACACCAGCATCGGTTGTCAAGCAATGCTAGGGGGACAAACACAGACACACAAACACA
>NC_068986.1:41028487-41029105 GCF_001194135.2 Octopus bimaculoides
GTAAACACTTCTGTGTTTAATGCCGTTTCTATTAGCAACGCCGGAGACAACATTTGTTAGTCGTTAGTAAATCAAAATATGAGCATTCCTAGAATTCTTTTCCGAAGCACTAAAGCATGCGGTTTTATTTATCTTTTAACTATGTTCTATAAATATGTTTGTGCGTGGGAGGAGGAGGAGGAGGAGGAAGGGAGGAGGAGAGATTGATAAATCCTTCAAGGCCGGTCATGAAAACATGAAACACACCCTCCTTTTCTCTCTCTTTCTCTCTGTCTCTCTCTTTCTACTAGACACACACACACAATACATACATGTATATACATACATACATACATACATAGATGTATAACAACACTCGTATACAATAGACTATTTTCGTACATGTAATTTTCATTCTCAATGTGTGTGTGTGTGTGTGTGTGTGTGTGTAAGTACAGTTTTGCACGATTTCGTTTGTATGTCTGAATATTGCATATATTAATGCGAACAGTCAAGGATAAATACACATCCTTACATATGCACACACACACTCACACACACACACACAAATATATACAGTAGAGAAACATGTCTATAGTCATTCATGCAGGCAAATAAACACCTCCGCAGGTAATACTA